>NW_028187188.1:704128-786071 GCF_003343005.1 Rhea americana | reverse complement strand
GGCTATGGCACACTGAGTTTTGGTATTAAGATCTTAGTGCAGAGGAATGAACACAGTTTTGGATCCACAGTTTTCTTCTTTGAAAGAAAATAAAACCATGTTTTGTCTGGGTTGTCTCCAGTATGAATTTGTAAAGGAATTTATGTCCTGGGCAAGCCTTCTCCATGCTGGCCAGGAAAAGTGCAGGTAGTACTTAGCTTGTAAGAAGCTAGATTATGTAAGGTTAAGAAAACCTTACACAGGTTTTCTTCAGTTCCAGTGTTTTCCCCCACACTTCCATTCTAACAGTGTTTTCTGGTACTCTTGTAATCATAGCTCAAGGACTTTACAGGTGAAAACACTTAAAATGAAGCTTAACTGGATTATGTAGAGGGGCCCAAATAATTTTTATGCTGTTGCTGACCTGGAACTTGGATGTGAAACTAGTCTTAAGCAGATGTGTTGTGTTTTAAAAAAACACAGCCTGAAGCTGTGTTCAGCATTGCTTTGAATAATTTTTGTCTTTATGGAGCTAGAGCTAAGAACTTTTTCATTGCAAACACCCGACAGGTGTCCACTGCTTGSTTTCCAGAGAGCTTGGGTGGCAAACATGCTAGCGGTGACCCAAGAGGGAAAGCGAAGTGGGATCCCATCTAATCACTGTGCTGCCAAGGCTTCCAGAGAGTCAGCGACTGACCGAAAGTGATACACCCTGATATTGTTAAAAATGGCACGCAGACCCAGCCCAGGGGTGCCCTGGACTTTTATTAGGCTCTCCAAAGGCGAGGCATCGGGAATCTGCTGGCTGGCAGAGCGCTCGGGGTGCTGGCCAGCTGATTCGGCCAGAATATTTATGGAGCTTGGTGCGTGCACAGCAGTTGGAAATATTTAGTCCTGAAAACGCCATGCTTGGGTGCTCAAAGCTAGAGAACATGATCATCTTTCTCATCTACCCAGTCTGTTTATTAAATAAGTCATGGCGAAGTTTTTTTCCCTAATCTGTGTGTGAAAAACAAACTGTTGCTGGAGTGAGCTTTTCTTTCCTAATTTGTGCAGTATGGGGGAAGCCCTCTTGGCTGACAATACCATGGGTTCAGGTTGTAGGCACCCTTTGTATGCACGTGTTATTTCCATGTAATTTTGGTCTGCATGGATTCTCTCATGTCTGTTTTTGTCCTTTTCTTTTGTCAATAATTAAAAGGGAATCAACAGAATTTGTCTCATAGGCCCTCTCTGCAATTTTGCAGGTGAACTATATTGCCAGTAACTGTCCAGAAGTCAAGCAGTTCTTTGAATAGTCCAGTTTGGACTTGCCGATGTTTTATGAGCTGAATGCTGCTGCTAAATCTCAAAATTCTAAGGAGATTCCTGTTTGGGCAGAAGCAAAATATCAAACCAGATACTGGCTCTGCACTTTGGGAAAGCTGTCTGGCTATTTAGTTCTCTGCTAATATATTATGTACACAGTTGTATTTGTATACAAGTCTATACATAACTATAATATGAACAGACCATTGGGGTGATGGTCACATAAGAAACTGTAATTTCCATTTTAATTCCTGTTTTCTTGCGGCTGTAAGCATTTGAAATTGGACCTTCTTCATGAAGGTTACTTTTCTCAGAAAGTTTGTGTCTGAGATTCAGTCACTCTGGACTGTAAAAGATAGTAAAAATTATTCTCCGTTATAAAAAAAGAAAAAACAGGATGGCTTGTGACTGTAAGCCCTTGAAAATAGTGCCCTGAACATGCACAGTACGTTTTAAACAGTTAGTAATGCTTGTGAAATGAGCCTGAAGATGGTTCACCTAAGCCTGGCTCACTTAGCTGAACATTTAACACGACAGGTACAGCTTCAGCACATGTAAGATCTTTGGACAGCCTCTAAAGACTAAAACTTCTATGGTTACATGGGACATTACTGTCTTACAAGGAACTGTGGATGGCTGAGGAACTGGAGGAGTGGAGGAACTGGCCGACAGCAGTAGGAGTTTTCAGCAGGAAGCTTAGTCTGATTTGGTTTTATTCTTCACAGGGTTACTTTGTTTTCTAGAATGATGTGAATTCTTGCCTCTGTTCTAGATTGCTTTTCATCTAATTTCATCCTCTTATTTCATACTTGCAACTTTCCTATTGCTCCCATAGTAAGGAAACATTGATCAGGTTTATTAGCACTGGAAAGAGAGAAGATGAGATGCCCCACCATAACAGTATGGAGGGAGGGTGCATATGTGTTTAAAAGGAAAAACAAAAATCAAAAAGTATGCTACTAGTACCTGTGAGTAATCTGTCAGGAGGATAAGTCCTTTCACCACATTAATGGGAGCTCCAGTTGCTGAGAGCATTTTAGACATTAAATCACCATACCCTTGGAAAAATGTAACTGGCCTGAGCTGGACATCGAAGAGAATGGCCGACATGCCAGCAAAGGAGTCCAGGTTTTCCTCGCCTTCATCAGGAGTTGCAGCTATTAWCGTCTCCAGGCCTTGAGCTTCAATCACCACCTAAGAGGCAACAGTGACACAAAATCAATGAAAAAACTCTGCCTGACCCAGGCTATTAGCAACTCTAAACGTTTTTTTATACCTRTATCTACATATACATCTATCTATCTATCTAAGAGCCTAACGCTTATTTACTTAATTGAAGGTGAAAAAATATTTGGTTAAGACTTAAGGGAATTAGAGTAGATAGAAAAATGGAAAATAAAATACTCTCACAGCATCTTTTCCCCTTAGGTGTAGGCAGAATTTGCCCATGTGCAGATCACAAACACAAGTCTACTTTCCTTTCAAGTCCATTTTCTTTTATTCATATAATTATTTTCCACAGACGTTCAGAAGGAAAACCAAAGATGCCCCACTGTACAGGTTTATCCTGCAGAAATTAAGCAGGATTCTAATATTTAAGGTGCTTTCCAAATTGACAATATTAAGAAAAGGTCAGAACAGAAGCATGTCATTTAAACGTGTTTAATTCTTAGTTTGAATTCCAGTATTCCTGTTTGTGTTACAGCTGAAGCAGCTGCCTTGATTTTATAAAATTCTGAAGCTTTTACTGAGTACATAATATAAACAGTATAGATTTAACCAGAAACAGAACTTGGGTATACTGTAGAGGACAAAACACCCATCTCTTTGTTAGGGCATACATGTCCCTCATTGTCTGCTGTTTTATTTTGTTTTTCTTTTTCCTGTCATTGGCCTGTTCTGTGCCCAGTGCAGCAATCCTCCAGCTCTTTGGCATCAGCTGGTTTTACCTGAAGAGTTGTAAGAAGAGGTCGCCATACTGGCTTAGTTTTTATGTAGGGCATGGCAGTTACCTGGCTGGCATGAAGTTGAGCATTTTTATTGAAAATATAGATGTTCAGGTTACTTCTCCTTAAAATGCCAGAGCCTGAATACAGGATGTCAAGGCTGTATGTGGATGATATGTCAGGACCACCTTAAAAAAGAAAGAAGGTACCTGTGACCAAACTAGTGATTTAATCAAAGGTTCAGGAGTATAAATAGGGTTAAAAGGCAGTTTCCTGGTTACATACGTGTCATATAGCCAGAGTAGGCAGAGGAAGAGCCTGTCCTGGAGAAGCGTTCGTAGTTGTGAGTACGCATGTCCTTCAGAACTTGACRAACTGTTTTGCTGCAGTATTTCAAAACAAAACAAAMMAAAAAAAAGTTGTGGTAACAAATGTATTATTGTTTTGTAGAAACATCGAATTTCAGAGTGGGCGAATTTCCCTGCAGGGAAGAGGCTCTTTGAAAACTCCCAATTTTCCATTAAAGAAATTAAATTTGTGCCTCTAAAGCTACCCTGTCCCGGAATGTCTTCTCCAATTTCAGCTACTCCAAACAGTTACAGATAGAAAGAAAAGCAAATAAAGGTCTTACTTGAAAATTAATGATGTTCAGAAGGGGAGGTATTTTGATTGTTTCCATTCTAGTGTTGTGGTGTTAAATTTTTTCTTGTTCATTGTTCTTTGAAAATATAAAGCAAGGGCCCCATTGAACAGAGAGAATTAAAACCAAGTGAAGAAATTTCCTTCTGCATAAAAGACAGCTAGGCACCTAACAGTAGTGGAAGTTAGATGCCTAATTCTCATCTGTAGTGGTGAAAATGTGACCAGCTGTTAAAAGAGTATCATTGCAATGTACAGATTTATTCTAAAGTATCAGTACTTAAAAGTGGCACGAAGGTCTAGCATCTTCTTGTGTGCTCCCTAGATTTTACAGGAGTAATTATTTGAAAACTGTGCAATCTTTGAATTTCTCTGTTATTGCATTAATGTGCAAAGGGGTGAGAAAGAGCTGTATTTCTCTACACTGAACTTAACGTACCTTGCAGGCATTTCAAAGTGAAGTATATCTTGAATTACGGAGAGCATGTACTTGTTCATTTCCAGGGGCAGTTCACCAATGGAGAGCAGGATGTTTTTCACTTCCATGTAGGATGGGTTACTGTTTAAGATGATAGCAGCTGCAGTAGTTCGCACTGTCTTTTCGTGGATTTTACGACTCTGGTGGTATATCCTGTTCATTGTTTTCTTCACCTGGTCAGGAAGCAGGATATGCATTCAATGCTCGTGTAGATGACTGGACAAAGTCCAGCTTAGAATCTCATTTATTTTAGCTTAAGCTAGGTCCATAGCTACTGCTAGGATATTAGGATATATTTTTAGCACACTTTTTTGTGGTCCTTGTGGAATTTATTAGATGTGTATAGGACAGTGACTACAAGAGCAAGTGAAGCATCTGTTACAGCCTGTTTTTGACAATTGGACTGTAAATAAATAAGAGCACTAAGAGATTCAAATACTGTGTCGGTGATAAGATCAACAGAGAGGTTTCCTTAACTCTTCAGGGGAAAGGTATCTTAAATCTTGCAATTTTCATTTACTGGATACTACCTGTGGCAGCCCCACATGCCTGAGAAGGTGAGAAGTTTATGACACATCTTTGTTACAAATAAAGTCGCAGTGACAGAATAGCTTGTCAGCTGCCTCAGGCATTTGCATTGCAAAGCAGCACCATGACAAGCCAGTCAAGGCTATCAGCAGTAGTGGGAAACAGGATGTGGGGTGATGCAGCACAGGCAATACCTCATGTCCCTGCTTTGTTGTATGCCTTCTCTCACCCTTCGAAGCTGGAAGGTAAAATGCAGCTATTTTACCCTTCTCTTGTTTTCATACATTCTCCATGGCTACATGAAAGCACAAGAACAGAGTTTATACAGGGCCCCATGTCCACTGTTTCTAATGTCTCTTGTACATCGTAGAGTGTGCTGCTGTGAAGGGYGCTCTAACCTGCCCCTTGACTATCTGCCACCTTTAATGCCTCTATATAACTCTGGAGCCAAACGCTGAGTAGCGCTGGCAGACTGGAAGCTGGTGTTTGGAAAGCAAGACTTTATAGAATTTTCTGGCTAGAACTGAAGTGTGCATAAAAATTTCCTGGGGTAAAAAACATGTGCAGGGCATATTTAAAAAGTGAGGACTGATAGAAGGTCTCTTGCCCTTCTTCTTTTGGGCCGTGTATTTTCTCACCTCTTTGGTGAGAAARGAAACGTCGTATCTCTGCAGGGCAGTGGCAGCGATGTTGCTGATGGGCCCCTCTTCTGACTCGGCGTACTTCAGAAGCAATGGGATCGCTTCAGGGAGACGTGCATTCTTCAATGCCAGCAGGTACATCTTCACATTGTCACCTTTCTTAGCTCTCTCTAGCCTACGTAGAATCAGCTTCTTGGCTTCCACAACAGCCTAAAGAAAATCAACAGCATATTGAAAAGATATCCTATATCCCCAGCATGTCCTCACATGCTAGTCAGTCTATGATGAAGGTGATAGCCTTCCTTCTGGGTGGTTCTGTGCATGCTTGGGGCGGAGTTCAGTATTTGAACCAATGACTTTCCTTTGCAGAGCTAAGATAACCTAATATTTTATAGATCCTGACTCCTCTAGTGTTTCTTTGAGGACCTGCAAAGCTTTCAGGCAAGTGAGCACAAGTACTGCTTCTGCTGACAGCCTGGGCAGTGATAAAAAGTTGTGTTAAACAAAGGCGTATCAGGAGAAATCCACAAGAATGGGGAGAGCGAGCAGATTAAATCCTAAAATTGACAAGATAGATATCAGTATTAAAAAATCATCTATTAAAAATGGGAGTTTATGGTCTTGCTTCACAGCAGAAGGGAAAATGCTTCCTTTGTCCCGTACAATCTTCCAGTAGCATCAACAGGGATCATTCATGTGTCCCAGATCAGAATTTGGCTAGCAGTGAAAAACAGCAAATACTTACTGGAAGTTTGCAGCCTTCTCTCTCGCAGAGCTTTCTGATGAGTGCTCCCATGACGATGACAACAGTTTCTCTGATTTCTTCATCTGCAATCTCACCCTGGAACTTAGTCTGTTATTCAAAAGCAACAGTTAGTCTCCCTGCCTAAAAATGAAGGACCACATTCTGCAGTGGGCTGAATGCCCCCAATTCCTATGAACATCAGTGCAATGCAAAAGCAGTGATCGTCTCAAGATGATCAGCATCTCAGCAGCAGAGCACTGCTCTTTCATTACACATTAGCTCAGTGCCATTTTTCCCTTGCATTATATTCAGTGTCTCAAATAGCACAATTCATTTTGAAACTATTTTCAAAAGAAAGAATATTAAATGGTGAAAGGACTCTGATAAGGCTTTTGCTCCTTAAGTTGCTCTGTTAACACTCAGAACAATGTTTGTTTTCCATGAAGAAGGGAGTTTTACTAAGTAAATAGACTATATATGAATGCCTACAAATTTTTGTTATTTCCAGGTTATACGTTTCTGGCAAACTTAAAGGAAACCCTGGAAGGGAAAAGGAAAGGAATGTTGGAAAACCCGTGACAGTGTTCCTCTTCCCCTTCCCCCTTGACGCAGATGAAGCTCAAAAGTAGTAACTCCATTGTATTTCTTTTCTATCTTTTGACTTACAGTTAAAGCTTTCAGGAGCATTTCATTGGGATGGGAAGCAAATCCACATGCATACAGGAACCGCTCCTGCAGGATAGCACTTTTTATATTCTTAAAGTCTAGAAACTCCAGCATGGCCTCCAAAGATGCTGAGGTCTGGGCAGAGGTTACAGCATCCACTAACTGTGGACTATAAAGAAGTGGAAATGAACATATCATTGCAATAACTGGAAAATACTGAAAAGACTATTCTGTATATAGAAAGAAAGAAGTGTTGACAGATCTGTTCACTCAGGAATGCTTTCTAGCTTCCAAGTCAAGGTGCATGTGATGGTCATAACCAAACTCCAGTGTTAGGACAACATCCACGCATGAACCATCCCCTTCTCCACTGTATTTCCACTTGAAGGAAACCAATGGGCAAGTTGAGAACAAGTTATAGAGTGTTTCAGGACAAGCAATTGGGTCCAGAACCTTTGAGTAAGCTACAAGGCATGTTTGCCCTGCACTGTAGCTATGTTCTTAGTGGCTGAACAGTATATTGCAAATATATTTTATTACAAAAGCAATCAGAGCTTTACTGGAAAAGTCTTTTTCCTGTACAGTACTGAAGATTGATTTTACATAGCTAGCCACTATAACTGAATTTGTTTACATGCATTTTCCCCTGCTGCGGTTTTAAATAATGAAACCTTTTGAAAGTTTGTTCATGATGACTTACAGGAGTTCATTATTTTCACTTCTAAGAATCTGCAGTATCTCCTCTTTTGTAGCTTTTCTTAGGTTTTGAATGAGGGACAAAAAGCTTCTTGTTGCTTCAGCTTTGGAAAGGTTTTCAGGATGTAAATGTTTTCTGATGCTCTGCCAGTGTTCAGAAAGCTGTAAAATAAATCACATGGTATCAGTCTCTCAAACAGTGGTTTCTGTTCTCAAAAATTATACTCAACTAAATGCAGATATTTGGGCCAGTTACTGCTCAAAGTAGCTGAAATCTCATATATTGGTAATCCCATACCTATTTTACTTAATTTATTTATGATATCCCAGCACAACGATCTTTTTGAAACCTTTTAGCTGTGTCTTTTCCAACACTTTAGTGCAAAGTCTGATTGCTCAGTATCTGGCTGGAATAAGGTAAATTCTCTTCTGTTGCAAATGTACTGCGCTTTCTGGTAAATATAGTGTTTGTCTTCTCATCTCGTTTTCTTCTAAGTCATTTCTTTAAGATGTGAGATGCACAATTTCCAATTAAGAAATTAATCACATTTTCTTAGAAGGGAGTAATTTTATAAATGGTTTGTGTGGAACAGTACTAAATGTCTTGTAAGTAACTCACATTTCTTACTCATAAAACTGCATAAGATGGGGAGGGATTTGTGATTACATTATAATATGATAGGTGAAAAAGGTATTAGAACAGGTATCAACTTCTTCATATTTCTGGTTGTTGTTCTGGTTGTTTATTCCACACGCTATGTTTTTGACCAAGTTCTGAAGAGCCAGCTTGGTACCACAGCAATATGGCTGGGTTTGTAGGTGCTGTGGACAGACCTCTAGCTTTTCCTAACTAACAGAGTGGTGTGGCCTCTAGTGCTGGAGCTGGCTTGTTTGGAGGCTGCTCAGACAGTTGTGTTTACTGCATYTTGCATCCTGCTTTGTGGACATGCCCCTGTCATGTACCATGTAAAAGTTACCAGAAATAAATGGCCAAATTGGCTAAAAATCCTTAGAGAAGCATTGGGATCATAAGTGTGCAGCTGTGACTGATGCTTCTGAGGGAAAACTAGAGGATGCGCTAATGGAATAAACTGGATAGTCTGTTCTCTTCAGCGTATTTCTAATCCTTCCTCGAGTAACTTTCCAAACTTTCTCCTTAGCAAGCGTTTAGAAACCTGTGTTCCACATTTGGAAATTGAAGTTTGAGAGGGCTTTGTCCTTCCAGCTACACTCCCATAAGAATCTGGTGCAGGTATTTTGACCTTTCCTCTCTCGTTTGCCTTTGCCTCTGTTATCTCAAATTATCAAGAACATTCCATGGTGAAAACTCAGCTGTTCTTTGCAGCAGTGTTTAGTGTAGTTTTCTGAAGTGGGAAATAACACTAATACCCATTTGACCTTTACTAAAATACTTCCCCCCTTCATGGGTTTTGTATTAGGCAGTAGCACTTGAACCTGCTGGCAAATAGAAGTATCATTCAGCAGTACAGAGTGCAACTTCCATCAATTGTAACGAACAATAATTAGGCAACGTTGATTGAGACATAGGGTATTTCCTGGGGATTAATAACCAGCTRGGAGGAGTTCATGAGCTGAGACACAGATGGGTCTGTTAACATCAACTGGTGATTAAAGCTTAGCACCAGGGTCAGTGTGGTTATTATAAGCTGAAATTGGATAAACATACGGAGCACTTTCTATTCTCTCTGTTGAAGTTGCACCATAGCCCAGCAAAGAATCTCCAACCTCATTAATCCCATATTTTTTGCTGTGTGGAGCGCAGCTCTACGGGCTGCTCCCAGTCAGCTTAGCCCATAGCCTTATGACTAGCAAGGTGGGAGATAGGAACTGGAGCAACCTCAAGCAAAAGAGAGAGTGGAGTCCAAGTCATCTTCTTTTGGGGGTGCTCTCACCATCCAWCCATTACAAGGAGTAGCTGTCTTCTCCTGGAGTGGCCATGATTTTAAAAAATAGTATCCACAGTTGAATTTTGTGAGGGGTGCTGTTCTCTTGATGTACATGTCAGGCAGTTTGGATTGAATGCCCTGGGGTTCAGACACAGATGCGTACACTCGCACCTGGGACCTCAGCCAAGCTCAGACAGGAAGGTGGTGTCCTCTGATCAGACCAAAGCACTTCTGGGCACTCTGGGAAAATTCAAGCCAAATCAAGAGGTGCTAAATCAAGCAGGACTTTGTTTTGAATGTAGGTGCCTGATGGTGGCCTTAGCAGCCTACACAAAGGTTTCTCAGGTAATGTGAGCCCAACCAGAAGGCCCATGTGGTACAGCTGTGTGGATTTCTAGCTGTGTTTCTGCAGCGCTGCCYGGGCTAGCCCACATGCCCTGCACGGGGTCTGCTACCTCTGGTGCAGATCAGGGAAATGCAGCTGCACACGTTCCAGCCTGAGCTGGCTGTGGGCAATCAGGATGGTCTCTGCTCCATCAGTATGGACATGACCAACACCTGGCTTTGCATTTAGTCCCTCATCACTGATTGCCTGCCTACTGTTAATAAAACTCATATCAAGTGATGAAGGGAACACTCCAAATGCAAACGCTGCTTGCTATGTTAAATACTTTAGCTCTGAGAGGCAGCTTCTCTTGTCATCTAGTGCGTGACTTACTCAGTGGCCGTAGGCACATACTGCCAAGTTTTTTCAAACATTGGCTGTACAAGACAAAGTAAAACAAAAAACTCCTTGATTTCAGAAGGGACAAGCACCCATTTGAGTAGGAACCATGAGCTCAGCTCTTCTGAAAAGAGAATGCTTTATAATGCTGTCTAAACACAGACATCTAGGACTAAATTTAAATTTAAATTTTGGCCATAATCTCACAGATGCTAGTACTGCCATCTGTGAAATGGGGATAGTAACAGTTATTTCACCAAATTCAAAAAGGTATAGATAAGATCTGTTACAATTTGTAAAGGGTTTTGAAAATGTAAAACTGTAGGGCATGCCGTGTCAGCGTGGCATTAATCTATACTATGATATATAAGTAGCAAATGTTATGTTGTTGCTTTGGATACAGTGTTCTGTTTATAGACCCCATCTTTTCATAGCAGTTACTGTAAAATACAGTGAGAAAGCAGGACTTCATTCTCATCGTTCCATTAGGTTTATAATGACATACCTCAGTCCCCAGGCAGTGCTCTGGAAATATACCCTATATTTGTTACCTTGGTCTGGAAATTATCTCTACAACTATTAGGACAAACTCAGTTCCAAACGACAAATTGGTCAGCACAAACCCTGACAGGCAGAGTCTGGGAAAGAGCRCCTGTCCCTGCTCTGCTTAAGATCCCTTGATGTTCCCTACTCAGACCTACTTCAGCACGCACGGAGCATCATTTCTATTTCGTTTTCTGCAGCATATTTTTTTGTCTTCTTTGCAGCTCTACAAGCATTAGACAAGCTAATTTATTACAGTGTGATGTTACTTCCAAATAACTATCATAAGTTCCAATATAGTAAGGTATTTGTGCTCATAAGGAATATCTCTGGAGGTTTAACATTGTGTGTGCTGAATAGAAGCCTTCTCTTGCTTATTAAAAAAATGGTTGAGAATAATCTTTAAATTAATGTTCCCATTCACTGCTAAATTCATTCCACAATGGTAAGTGCATTAAAAATATTTGCTAACAATCACAGTAGCAATTTATGTTGGTGTTTATGACAAATATTATGAGCAAAACAAAAGATGATACATTTTAAAAGTAGGTTATTAACAATACTATTTTAAATATTTTAAATCATAGAATCTTAGAATGGTAAGGTTGGAAGGGACCTCTGGAGATCATCTAAGTCCAACCCTCAGCRTAGCCCGTACRCGGATTGAACCCACGACCTTGACATTAGCAGTACCACGCTCTAACCAACCGAGCTAAACCTAACCCCCAATATAAAATATCAAGGTGATTTTTACTGGGGCATAGGAGAGATAAAGAGTACTGGACTTGCCAAGAATACTAAAGCCCCATTTTATATTTATAAAATATTTCTGAAGTCATTAAAATAAAAAATTTCCTCCAAGGTTGGGCAGTGAGAATAGACTCTGTATGTTGCCCACAGGTATTTAGCCTGTGTAAGGATTGGGTAACTACCTTTAATTTCTARGGGCAGTTCAGTTGCTCCATGACAGAGAATTGTGTATGAACACTGGCCACCCATCCTTATAGTTATTTCCCACTCCATTACCCAGAAGAAATAAACTCTGGCCAACTCGGAGTTGACAGAGATGAGRTAATACRAAAGGCTGTTGTATTTTCTAGAGGYTTGAGAAACACTGCACTCTATCTCTCAAAGAGAGCAAAACGTTAGGTACTTTCAGACGCAGATACCTKTCCTGGCAGGGCACCATTGCATCACTACAGTGCTCCAGAGTCTGGGGCAGTGCTTGYGTTTTATATTAGATATTTCCTAGTGGACTGCTAGAACAGAAACTTCTTTATCACACATGTTCTGATCGGCTAACCAACCTGGYATCCAAGAAGTCATAACAACCTGTTTACTTACTGAAGGACACTTTTTGCATTCAGCATGCACAGTCTCGGCCACTAGCGGCACTGCTACGTAACTAGAGTCCAAAGTCTTGATGACACCAGCAACTTGCTTCGCAGCGATCAGTCCAGGGCTGGCTTGTATTGACTTCAGTTCCAGTCTCTGCCTGTGCATCCATATTGAAAACACCGTTAGAGCTCATGCATTTTGAAGAAATGAGGAAATCACGGAGAGAGAAACCRAAAAAGAACACCCTCCACCAATCAAAAATACAGAACAAAGGATTAGCAAAGAGTTCCCAGTCTCATTTTAAAATGTTCAGAACATGGCAAGTCTGTGACTTTTTTAACGTAATAGATGTACCTAGTACCTGCAGAATTATTGCTAGAGAGAAATGACACGAAATACCTAAATAGTAGACTTTCTAGAGTATGGGTCTGTAGCACAAGGTAAACAGCCTTCTGTAGCCATATACATTCTGAAATGTTTCAAATATTTMTTTATAAGAAGATCTGGAAAGTAAGATTCTGAATGTACTTTTTTTCCTATCAGCTGTATCTTAATACTAAAGAAGAGCCAGAAGCATTTTCCTAATATGAATATCTCCAGACTTCCAGTGTTTCAGACGCAGACCTAAGTTTCATTGTTTCCTTTCTGCGTATCACATTTTGCTTTCTATACCTCTGAACTTTCACGTATTAGAAATGCAGATCTATCTGAAGTGTTTCTTAATAAATGAGAGTGTGCAGAAGCAGAGTACCTACAGAAATAATGTACTGCTTAAAATGGTTTGACCAGCCCCAGGTATTTTCATTTCATTATTCATGAATGCCATTATTTATTATTTGCAGTATGGTAGAACCTTTAATCAAAGTTGGGCTAGGTGTCATATGGATACAAAATAGATTTAAATCCTATATTGAGAGTTTACAGTCTTACACCATGAAACTGTGATGGTTACATGTACACATGTAACCTGAGTTGAACCATTAGTCCTGCTGCCATCAATGATAGTCAGATTGTCCAACTTACTTTGAAACTACTTTGGCATCTGTTTTTCGTCGGGAATTCAGAAACAAAGCGTAATTCTCTTCTGCCTTAATGGATTTGATGAAACTGTCTTCCAGCACATAAATTGTGGCAGATGTGGCTTTTGTGCCGACATCTAAAATCTGAAAATAATTAAAAAATAAACCAAAAGAAGGGCTGATCAGTAAATGACAGAATAGGACCAGATCCTACAGTCCAAATCAGAGCAAAACTCTTATGAAATAAAAGCAAATGAGGAAAATACATGCRAGTTTACAGCTTCTCAGTTTAAACCTGCAAACCAGGATCTCACAAATTTATTCTACAACAATAATCTAGCTTCTGCACCATGTGTTTCAAATTCATTACTTCACATAAGAAAAGCCACAGGGAAAGTTATGGAATAGACTGTAGCTGAGAAAATGCCCGGTAAGACATTTAGTTGAAAATAAACTTAAAAATAAGATTAGAAGCTTTACCAGGGAAATCTCTAATGTATAAGATTTATTCTTGTGCATACCTGGAAAGCAAACCAGCCATCAGGTTTGATCTGTTTGTACTGATTTGTCTGTAAACAAGTTGACTTCTTTGTGGCAAGTGTGAAAATCAGGAATGCAGCCATTGTGTTAAGCTGGTTTATTATAGACGGTATGCTACCTGGGCGCTTCTCTGAGCTGAGAAAGGTAAGTTTCTGCCAGCAAGAATCCCAGTGCCTCTGGCACTTCTCCAGCTTGCAYTCAGCAGTAACCACTTAGAAGGGCAGTTACTAGTAGTGAGGGATCATTAAGGCAATATTAGGGCTTCAGTTACTTCTGCAGCCTATCTCCTACCTTACACGTGTGCCTTAGGCAAGCATACTGTTCCTTTGAGCTCCCAGGTCAGGATCTTGCCAGCATTTACTGAGCACACTAAATACTGCTACTTAGCACATGAGAAAAGCATTACAGTTGTCACTAGGACTGTGACCATAAGTAACGTTTAATGCCAAAGAAAAAGAAGTCTCACATTAATTAAAACTACAGTACAGCCAAGAGAAAAAGGCTGCCAATCTGCATAGAAATTAAATTATATTATGGAACTAAAAATGATGTGAATTGGTATGCTGCACTGAATGTCAGCTGAGCCAAAGTTCAGACGAGAGGAGAGTCCTCTCACTGTTCTCCCTGTGGGCGCTATATGCGGGATTGTACTCATACAACTATAAATGTGTATGTAGAATTTGTTTGCTGTAATGCAAGGAAGAGCTTGTGAGAAGATGAGTAACAGCTAATACTTTTAAATAGGCAAAACGGATTTTATTCTGTAAAACAAATGGTACCTGATTGGGGCTGGTAAATCCTGTCTTTTCTAATTCACAAGAGTCCAGGGCTTTAATTTTAGTCACTTGATCTTGCCGAACCTGGTAAGTAACATTGCATTTCCCAGACACATCCACCTTGGAAAAAAAAGTAAGATTAGTATCTGAGTGTCACCCATTTCTGATTTATTCTGACAGGTGTTTTTTTCTGTGTATTTTTCTCTCCCTTTCTTTGCTCACAGAAAGATTGATCAGAGCTGAAACTGTAGACAGCTGCAAGACTCCTATACTGCTATGGATAGTTTCTTGAATATATCGGAACACCCTCCAGGGATCAACCATTTCTCCACTGATGGCATCGTGTACATAAGATGCTGCACCATTTCGGTTTGAGTTCATTTACCACTTTTGAAGGTGGAGAGAGACTGCTGTTTTATTTTTCCTTATATCAGTGTTTCTAACTTCCTGTTCTGGATAGGCAGGGGTATTTTTCATTAAACGGCTGTGAGGGAAAGTAACAAGGTTTGTTTAAACAAAAAAGTTAAGAAATACCTGGCAGATGGCTCTATACTTAGGAATTTGAGTTAAATTCTAGCTTTCCTTCTGTTAGCAGATGCAAAAATTTAACTGTATAAAGCAGGTTAAATGGATATAGCTAAACCATTGCTAAGTTTGTGTAGATACTCTTTATTTGATTTAAAATAATTTAAATAAATAAGAAATAATAAACACAATAGATGATAAAATAAGAAAAGTAACAAATAATAATAATTTTATCAATCATTTCAAATAATGATTTTAAAATGCCTTATGAATCAACCAGCTTCAAGCCACAGCATTGTAACCTCTTTTTTAGTGCTCTGGTTTAAGTTGGTTTATTAACAAATTCTGTTAAATTGATAAGGGTATTTTAAATCAAATGGATTTCACCAATTCTTTAAAGTTATCTGCAGCAACATGATTTTTGTCACGAAATATTCAGAAGATTAACTTTATGCCACCAATTTCAAATCTGTTTAAAGGGCTGATTTCTGTTAATCTTCCTTCTGAAGTCAGCGGGAGCCACAGGCATGCATTTTAGAGCAGACTAGGCTCTGCGTGTTTCTCTGATAACCAGTGTCTTGCGAGATATAGCAGCATACCTCACGGGCAGCACCGGAGTGCAGCTGGAGCTGGAAAAGGCTAGCCAGACCTCTCTTAAGATTTTGAACAAGAACAGGTTCATTCTGATAAGAGTAGAAGTTTTTTACCTGTAGGAATAAAACAAGCATGTAATAAAACTGCCTCATTAAATCTGGTTAAACAAGAAAGAAAAAGYGAGGATCCCCTCTGTAAAAACTCCCTTTATTTTTTCTGATTGGGAAGCTGAACTTTGGACCTGTTATCCCTGTTTAAGCAAACTCCAGAGGCTGCAGGGCCTAGCTGGTAACTAACAGTACCAAGATGATTCAGACTTCAGCTGTACCTAAAAACTCCTGGTTCTGTGAGCATCTTTCCTGAACGTTAATTAGAGAGAATTTAGAAGGAAAATGAGAAATTAAATATAATATCACAAGTGACTGATTTTTCTACATCACCCTCATAGAAATGTTCCTTGCCAAGATGTGAATTGAAATGCGCTGGCTTTACGTCCCATAGTAGGTCTTGCCTCCTTCCTCCCCTCATGCACGTATCTGTTGCACTTTAATCACAGGTTACAAAAAAACAGAATGAATATAGCTAAATTACAGTTAGAGTGACTCAAACGACGTGTCACATACATCACAACCTTTGAACCATATGGATCAACTGTTGTGCTTGAGCCTCTCCTCTGGTTACAAAAGACTTTGCACCTCCACTTTGCATTCAAGGTGCTTTGAAAGTGCACTTATTTCGGGAATGTAAGCACTATCAGTGTGTTATCTCAGGGCAACCCTAGAAAGAGAGATCACTGTACCAGGGATGAAAGTATCGCACTGCAGAGAAATCAGAAAAGCAGTGCTCAGAACCTATCGTGTGGGGAAAAGCCCAACTTTTTAATACTACATCTCAGTCTTAGCATAGGAACAGCATCTACCAGTGTATTGGCAGTGTACTGGGAGCAGATATATTTCAGCTGTGTTCTTTGGATAATTCAAGCCTCGTTTAGGGATGTGTACAGTTGGGAGCCAGTGCTGTTCTGTTTCTTTTCATGTTATATAAAACTGATGACAAGGCTGAGTCTGAAAGTTACTGAGCAGGTCTGAGAGGAGCTGCAATTCAGTAGGCTGAGCTGGAGGCCAGGGTGTGTGCTCAGTGCCTATTTACAGCAGTAGGTAAAGATCCTGTTGGGATAAGGTGTCACAGCCCTCATTCAGCTCCGCAGGAGAGTAAAAGGGAGTGTGGCCTTCAACCTTCCTCCTTTCACACTGCCCCTCTGCTGCGCACTGCTCGGGCTGCGGCTGGGAGAGCCGGGCTGCCGGCCYGCTGCTCTCGGCCACAAGCAGCAAGGGGGTGGGCGAGCATGGAGAGGGGGCAGGARCAGCCACGGCTCCAGCCTCGCTGCTCCCTGGCCAGAGGGGGAGGCTGAGCGCAAGGGGGCAAGTGAGCCACTCCACAGAAAAAGGGAGAGATGAATTTGCTTCATTGCCTTTCTGAGCAGGACAGGGACTTTGAGAGCTACAACTGGAGATGGGTGCTCCGAGGGCGGGAGACTGTGCTGCGGTCCTCTCCCAGGGCAGGGTGTAAAATCCAGCCTGTCAGTGAGTGCATGCAAACCGAGGCGCATTTGCTCACAGATCCTTTTCTTCTGATTTTTGGAAACAGTTTGTCAGTAGAGGAACAACATGAAAGGCTGTAGCTCTTTCAGCATCAGGCTAAATAAGCAAGGCAGAGAGGTGRGTAAAGCAGTAAAGCTCAAATGGTTGAGGTAGGTTTAAAGTTAGTAACACTGTTCTTGACAGGCTTGGTATAGTCTCCCTCATAATAAACTGTCTCTCCTTTTCTGCCTTTAGACCTTGGATAAAATCCTAGGCTCACTGAAGTTAACAGCAAAAGCCTTACACAGTGCCTTTGTATATATATATATATGTATGTATTTATATACATCCAAATATATTTGTGGCCAGTATGTTAATTGTTTTCTTCATACTCTATGGTATTCTCAAAGCACAARGGGCCTGGTGGGCTGGATGAGCCCCTTGCACAGGAAGATTACACTCTGTTCCAAACTGCTATATTTTAGGTAGAAAGATTGTATTGTATTAAGAAAACTAAGTGGATTGTGAATTGTTCTCCAAGCCTGTAAGGAAAGAGTTGTCTCAGGTTTCCTCRGGGATTATGTGTGAATTTTAAAAGATGAGGCCTTACTTTTCCACGGGTTAACTGAAGAACTATGGGCCTCCGTAAAGCTTCCAGATATTCTTTCCCAATGATCTTCTCTGTGCTTTTTCCTTTGAAGATGCTTTTAGTATCTGGACGTTCATTTACGTTTTCAACTTGGACATCTCTTATCTAACAAAGTAAAAGCAGAGAAAATTCATGTGGAGAGCAGTCTAGCATTGTACTGGGCATGAAACTGAGAGTCACCATTGGGGAAATACTCAGCTTAAAGGTAAGCACCAAAGCCTGTTCTTACTCAGCACATGTTATGATGCTCTGGTAAGAGTTGACAACCAAGAACTTAAGGTAATCTACTACCCATCCCCTAGGTGCTTGCACAAAATTTCTTTGAAGCTATGGAAGCTGTATGAAGCAATTTCAAAATATAGGAGATATTTTGCAGTTCTGGCTTATGATGTTAGATACATTTTTGCAGAAGTCATTCTATAGGAGACACCTAATTGAGAAGAAACAGTAGTTGATGAGACTGTGGAAGAATAAAAGACTTAGCTCATCTTTTGAAAACATGTTCTTCAAGAACTGTCTGTTTATGTAGTCAATTAAACAATTAGATAAATGCATAAAGAGTTGGGCATGTTTGAAGTTTTATGATGGCATCGGTTACCATAATTTTGATCAACTGGTCATCATCGTTGTCAGGATTTCTCCATAAAAGGTTGACATCCACACCAGAAGATATTCGGTAGCCTGCACTATCCTGTAGTGATGCTTTAATCTGATCAATAAATACTTCAGTTGAATAAGCAAATTTATATATCTTGTCATTATTTAGGCTTGGTCCAGTGGTGTGCCCTGTTTGGAAAGAGCAGGATGAAAAATGTAGTATTTTAGAAATTATCAACCCTCATAATCTCTCATTTTCTCTAAAAATCACCTTTAGAAAAATTAAAACTGTGATTGTCAACAAAAGACATATGGAACTGATCCTTCTACCCTTGCTTTCAGGTGCTGTCCTACTGGGGCTGTATTGCAGCTATTTTGCTGTGATTAAATTCCTATTAATCTAAGGTTAAAATGTCTGTAAAATTCTTTGTTCTAACTCTGCATTGAAATACAAAAAAAAGTGACTTTCTTTACACTGGATATTGTAACATTAGAAATTAATACAAAGCTGTTTGCAAATTAAAACACTATAAGGAATCCTGCAATGTATATGCTTATAAATTTGAAATGTACTGACATCTTTTGTTGGAGCMAATAGAAATTGCTCTCTGCAACTTTTGCACATTTACTGGGAATTTGTCTACTGAGAGCCTTGTCGTGAATGTAATGAAGACCTTGGGAAAATACTTTTTATCAAATAATTAAGCTCTTGTTTTTTGAGTTAAAAAATGTCTCTGTAGCCGTGTCTTTGTTGTTAGATTTATACTGATGTATTTTAAGGGATATAGAACACCACTWCCTAGCACAAATCCAGTTTTCCAACTTGCATACCTGATTTTTATGGTGATATTTCCATTTGTATTAACAACAGATTGGATAGGCTATTCCCAAGGAATTCAGTTTAAGTGTTGTTTGTGCAAATGAAGTCTGTAGTAGTATAGAAGTCTTTTTTTTTTCTTTTACAAAACTATTTGTGCCCTATGCCTATATCCTTCCCTATCTTTTCTTTCTCTCGTGYGCAGTTCTGTGGGAAATGTGTACCATTGTAACACCAGTGTCACAGGTCTCTACAAAGCCTCAGGCACAGGAATTAGACCTGCGCCTAAGAGCCTTCATGGTGTTTGCATTCATTCYGGTACGCAGGAGAAGCTGTATCATTTGAGCTTTAAACTGCATTAAGAAAAATGTTACTGCAATTTTTTTTAACATGATTAAGGAAAATCAATTTCTTCTTGAATAGTCTTTAAATATTTTGTTATGTAGGATATACATGAAGTTCCTTTTCACTGTTTTCAAGGGCTTCCCTCCTTTGGTGTGGTTGGCTACAAAGGTCTCTTCCACACAAGAACATCTGATGAACTCAGTTTGTAGAGGGAAGGGAGGAGAACCTGGCAGTACACAAAGTGCTGTTACATCCGCAAAGTAAATACRCATACAGTGACCTTAGGTGCTATCTGTCAGTATCAACAACCTAGCCTCTCAGAACCTAATGCTGCACCACTGAAACCAATGGGAATTTCTTCGTGGAATTCAGTAGGTTCCGAGCAGAAATGAAAACTATAAACAGTTAAACCAAGAAAAGTAAAGTGCTGTCCTCAGGGAGATGCATCTCAGTCTTATGACAAGTATAGGAAAAAAACAAAAAAAAAGAAAAGAAAATCTACCAAAACATCTCAGACAGATTCTTAAACATGCTGTAATGCAATCAGTGTGTTCAAAGTCCCTTGCAGAGAATCAGCAGGCTATCTTGGTATATCTTGTGTTCCTCAGTTCTTTATTTGGCTCCGCTAAATAAATTTAAATTCACTGCATTAGTAAAAAGGAAGAACAAAGTACTTGTTTATTCCACAGTCAGATTTTAAGTCCTGTTTAGGCACACCCTGTAATCCCATCATGGCTGGACAGATTTCTTCTGAAGTGCTCAGAGATTCCAAAAACACGTTTTTTAAGGTTTCGTTTGCTTCTTTCTCCTTTTCAGTCAGATGTCATAGCACCACACTAAGGTCAGCTTCAAAGCATCATTCCTTAAGCAAAAAGACAGCCCCACCAAGTCTGGGCTACAGTTTGTATAAACTGGCAAAGCTACACAGAGCTAATCCAATTTACAGTATACGCCAGTTGAAGATCTGGCTCAGCAAGTTTGGTAATGCCTGGGGAAGCAGCTTGTTTGCACGTGAGACCTCGAAGTTATGACTGTTGATTTTCTTTGCAAGGATGCTAAAGTATTTATGCCAACATGAGGCTGTTTTTGTTTTGTCTTATTTTTATGTCTACTTTAAAAAAAAGAAAAATCACCTAGAACTGTAAAACCCTTCCTCCAGGTTTGCCATGGATTTCCTGGTGGCTTTGCTTCACCCATTTCCCTCACTTCCATCACATTTGAAGCGGCATTGCCGTGGAGAGCAGAGGGTGCTCAGTGCCTGCCCAGAGACTGGCAGTGTCTTTCAGGAAGACCCGTGATTCCTTGGAATAACTCTCTGAGAAGGTTGTTTCCTGGTTTGAAACGTCCTTCATTTGCAGAAGAAGTGGCAGTACTAGTGATTTCATATCAGCTGAGATTTTACAAGTGCAACCCTCTAGGTGCTTTCTAAACACAGAGGATGACACAGACCTGTCTAAAGAGAAAAGACTCGGGGGGAAGCACGTCCAAGTAAAATGATCAGGGTGCTGAGACACGTCTTATTAGTTACAGTGGATGTTTGTGGTTTAGCTCCATCTCTCTTTTCAATTAAAGGCACCTTACCCCGTCCTCTTCCTTTCCCACAGTTCAGCGCATAGTTTTTTTTTTCCTTTTTGCAACAGTTCCTTCCATTTTACTCCCTTTCCACATTTGTTTGTCTTYGTATACAAAAGAACTGTTCACTTCTCAGGGAAATGGATGCGCAAATGATGCAGGCAGGCAGTTTCTTGTGAGTGCCGTAGAAGAGATGAGTATTGGCAAAGTGTTTGGGGGAGACAGAAGAGTATTGGGGCTTGAAAGTTTTCCCCATTCCATATGCAGAAAATGCTGAGGGAGCCAAGGCAGATGKGTTTAGCTGCAAGCCTGGTATCACTCAGGGTAAAGGATGACCCAGTGGTGGATCACGGTAAGAGAAGGAGCAGGGATGAGGCAAAAACAATGGTACCATTTAAGAAGAAATATTCCTACACCTTTCTCGGTTTYTTAAAAAACAAAAACATCCTGTCTTTAGGAGCTCCTTCCTTTGTATTCCACRTAGTGCTGTGATCCTTGAAGCCCTTATCGCCGTTCCCATTTCGGCTGATGGCAGACTTCCCACTGACTGAGAAGGGAGCAGAAGCGGACGTAAAGACTGCGTTCGGTCCTAYTGTCTTGGGGTCAGAAGTGGACTGCGCAGCTTTCAAGGTGGAGTGCATAACACATGGTTTGACTGTTAATGTTAAGTGTCTGTCATTAAGGGTAACATGCCAATTCTATAATTAAATCGTGATACTGTATAATACAGAAGGTTAGACTGCATGAGTAGAGACAGCTGTCAAGCCTTGTGCCTTTTATTAATACATACGGCATGCAGAGCATGTGCATCTCCAGCTATGAGCTGGCTGTACGTCCATAAATTATATTTGCCAGTTCTTCTGATAACTGGATAGCTTTAAAAACAAAAATCATCTATTTATTTGAAAATATTTTTCAAATTAAACTTCAGTAAGAAAGTTGCGTGCTGCTGATCTAGCTGATGTAAAAGTAAAGAATATTCATTCAGTATTTTTAAAAGGCAGTATGGCTTAGTGGACTGAAAGGCAAGACTCTAATCCTAATCCTAGCTCTGTCATTGAGGCACTAATTGGCCTTGGGCCAGTTACTTAGCTCTCAGTCTCAATTTTCTCCTCTGCACAAGAGAATGAGACCTTGCAGAGCTGATTGAAGGATTAATTAATCAGAAAATGTTTGCACAGTACACCTGGGGATGTAAAGTGCCAAATACTCCTTCACATCAAGAAAGAGCTTTGCTTAATAATATTATGGAGAAGCTGGGAAGAGCAGATACCAGAAACTTGGCCTGTAAGAATCTAGCCATAAATGTTACTTGGCAGCGTTGTGAAATACACTCGCTGGTAGAGGAACTGCCTGCAAGCTTCTGTGCTTTATAACSCCTGTCATGAGGGGTAAGGATGTAGGGAGGAAGGTTGCTGCTCTCTGCTTACACCRATACACGGTGTCCCAGGTCCGTTACACAGAGCAGGAAGAGGCACCTATGGGAGTCCCTCTGCAACCTTTTTGACAGCTTAACCCAGGACCGGCAGCTCCTCTTCCCTCCTTGCTGAGGACATTTTCATTCAGCTAGAAGCATAAGAGTTGGCTAATGTCACACAACTGCTGCTGTCAGAGCACAGACTGCTGTTACAGTGAGGGTCTTARAGGACTTGTGTATTAAATAGCTATTCAGATGTCCTAAAAGTCCTGTAAATTTAATGCCAGACTACACAAAGCGCCACTACTGAAAGAGACTTTCCTTTACTTCATACGCTGTCATTGCTAGAGTGGGCAGTTCCCAGATTTTATACCCTTGRCCTCTGTCCAGGACACCTGAGTAAAGCCCTTGCGCCAAGAGCTTGTGCAGGCATCCAGGTTTTTGTGACTTATTGCAGATCAAGCTCCTTGTGAAATTAATGGGATGCTTGTTACAAACTTCAGTGGTAGCTGAGTCAACTGTGCAGAAGATGAAACCTGCAGAGCCCTGAGCACTTTCTAGCTGTGATCCACTAGGGCACTTCTGTGGGTGTTTATCTTTTAAGCACGTGAATAGCATCTTTCAAGTGACTGCCTCCACTGCCTGTCCTGACTCAGCAAGGTCAAGATCCCCAGTTTCCTGGCTCAACTGCGGGTCCTGTGCACCTGAAAATACTGTCTTTTCCATCCYCTGTGCTGACAAGAATGTTACAAGTGCTTAGACCACTGTAATTCCTAAATGCATTTTGCATTACCGAAGAGTACCTGAGTAAATATGTTCGTTTCTGAGCCAAAATATACATCAGTACACATACACTGATTACAGCTTCATTGAGTCCTATGTCAAATGAGAAACCAAGCCCAGCACGGACCTACCTTTAACAGAGGCTGAATACGTGGAAATGATGCAAAGGAAAAGCACGGTGAGAAGAATCATGGTCAACTCGCCTGTGCTCCTGACCACAGCATTAAATGTTAAAGCCTTGGAGAAATGAACTGCTCAGACTGGAGTGAAGCTTGCAGAGAGAGCCGCTGAATCTGCTCCAGTGTTTATCTAGATGTAGTAAAGGTCAGATTCCAAATTCCACTCTCAGGTACTAAGTTCATTGAAGGACTTCCAGTTAATTATTAAGAACTGAAGTAGCTGACGTGTTTTACCCATTTTATTGTTCACCTCRGCTTTCGGTTTTGAATACTAAACTCATCTCTTTTTTAGCAGCCCCAGCCTCTATATTACATAATTACAGGTTAGAGACTGAAAAGATGAATTAAACCAGCCATTCTGTCCCACCCCGCTGAAAACTAATTGCTTCGTTAGGTCTAGGAACCAGACTGACACTCTGGCCTTTGGGAAGGCAGTCCCACAAACCATCAGATTGTTCTCCTTTTTACCTGTATTTTCCCCGTTTCTCAGGGTTACTTTACCGCATCTCCTGATAACTAACCCACGTATTTCCTCCTTCCCCTTGAGAGCAAGTCTCCATTGCCATACGGTGCGGAGCTTCACTGCCAGAGGGCTGATAAGCGCACYCTTGTCCCTCACGTCCTGGTGTGGCAGGGGACAGACCCCCACGCGTTGCTTGGCACATCTGGCACACYAAAGTTGTGGAGGGGTCATCCTCTCCCTGGGCAAACAAAACCACCCTAGTTTTGCAGGGCGGAAGGGTCCCTTCCTATTTATACAGAGAGATACCTGTGAGCAGTTACCAAACTCTTTCTCTGCACTCTGAGAGGTCATTTTAAAAAGAGAGATTTTCTTTTCCCCTCCACAGCTGTGTTCTGTAAATAACTCCCAGCCATGGAATAATTTCTCCTAAGCTTTGTTATATTTTCTGTGTGCTATATTCTTGCATGGTAAGAGTTAGGAAATCCATGTGTATATGTCTGTTTCTGAACCGCAGCTGATCCTTTTGTTATATTCTGTAGCACTTGGGAAACAAACTTTTCAGGCCTTCTGTACTTTCTTGAAAAACTGAGTACACCATCACTGTGCAAAAAATAACACTTCTAGCTAGAGACCTGTACCTATACCAGTACAGATTCTGCTTTGGAAACACAGAGTTTACCCTTCATTCACTGGGASGAGTTGATGATGGGCTGAAATCTGGAGAATAGTAATCGTTCTGTTCTTACACTCTTGGGACATACTCAGGAAATGTGTTTCTTCCCTCAAATCAAGTTAAAAAATGCCTCTCAGGCTCTAAAATATTAGAGGCCAAATCCTCAGCATATTCTTTCAGACACCAAAGGAATCGAATCACCTTAGTTTTGCCAATTACAGTACCTAAGGATATTGCCATCACATATGTGTAGAGAAATAAAGCACATATATTTTAATGTGCCATATATATGTGTATGTGTATATATATATATATCATGCACACTTGGTATATTCAGGTAGACAAATACTCCTAAAACTTACTTAAAAACATGGGCCCTGAACCTCATCTCTGTCATGCCAGGAGTAAATCAGTACTAACATCCTTGAAGTCAGTGTTAACTAGTGGAAACAGTTTTGCACCCACCAAAATGCCTTACACTGGGAGKTTGCAGGATCAAACCCTGAAGTACGCCTCAGGCCATGCTGGCATACGTTCTAGGGTCAAAGTATTACTGTTGCTGCACAGTTTCCAGAGTCCAAACAATAAAGCTCATATCTTTATGTGACCTAATAAAACTAATGAGATTTCCTCACATCTTCTGAGGTTAATGAAATGCTTTTGTCTTCTCTTCACAAATGACAGAGTGAAGCTTTTGGCTTTCAGCGCAAACTTTCAGCTATACCCACCAAAGCACCTAAGTCCGTCTTTTCCCTTCAGCTAGTGCCCAAATGCTCCAGCTCTGTTTCAGGCAATAATGTTCCTAAGACACCCACATTTCTGCCATGGGAGACAGAAGAAAGGATATGCATGGCCAACCACTCTCCAAAGGTGCGTTCTTCAGGCGATTCAYATCCTAATCTTCCCCTTCTTTACTGGCCTATGGGGCCCAGTCTACCCGGCACTGACAGCAAAAGGCATTTCTTYGCCCTTGCTCCTTTGCTGACCCTCCGAGGTGGTGGTAGCAGTTTGTGTGGGCAGGCCAGGCTGCTGTGGCGGGGAGGCTGGCGAGCGCACCACCTCGGGAGGCAAAACTGCCCGTTCTGGGTTTGCATTGCTGTGTCTTGTGCCCACCAGTTACGTTTTCCWCGTGGTGTGCCGCGGGAGCTCTGCAATGAGATCTGACCCACTGGGAGTGATTTCTGTTTACAAACCTGAGCCTCCACTGAGTATCTTTTTCCTCTCTCCATATTCTGCCACTTGCCCTGCAATGCTGCTTTTGCAAATGCTTTAAAATGCTCTGGAAAACTCACTATTTGAATGAGCATCTTGAAATGTCGTAATATGGCTATATCAAATAATTAAATTCAATTAGACAGTTCTTTCTAAGTATTTGCAACTGTTCAGGTCTTCATTTTGTCTTGTCATCACTTAGCACTTTGGCAGACTTTAGCACAGGAAATATTGCATTGCTCTGTGTTACTGTTTGAGGATCTAAGGGTCTGAATTAGCAATACTGCCACTTTGGAATCTGCAAAAWGAGGAAAACGAATCTGTAAATCAAAATGTCTGAACAGCTTTTTCTTTCCATGAAAAGGCACATCAGAGTACTGTGTGATTTTTTTAGGTGTCCTTTTACTTTTAAAAAAAGAAAACAAGCAAATGGGCTTCTATCAATAACTGGCCTGCAGCCTTTTAGTGACCAAATGAAAATGAAAGATTTTTTAYTGGGATGGTAATGCATTTGGACTTGTGTGATTCTGGTATGTAAATCTAGATATTAATAGTAATGTGAGTAAGGTTTTAAATAGATGCTAGCAAAAGCAAATCTAATTATTTTTAAAGTAACAAAGRAAATAAGCATCACAAATGAAATCAAATATTAAACATGAACAGCAGATAAAGGTCAGTGTCTCACTCTGGGACATACATACAGTTTTGTGAATTTAATATAGCAGTAGTAAATCTGAAACCAGCACTAAAATTGAAAGACTGTATATATCTGGAACCAATGAAATTTGAGATAAACATTGATGCACATGAAAAGGATATTATGGTAGCACTCACTGATATGTTTGCTAGCTTCAAGTGCCTCGTTAACCAGAGAAGAACAGATTATCTATATATTTAGGTTGCCCAAAATATATTTTTCTCATAATCCTAGTCTCCAGAATAGTTGCCTGTGCCTATGGAGCATTCTTTCCGCAAGTTGTCTGAAGAGGAAAAAAATGTCACCATTAGTTGGATATTGGCACTCAATCATCAAGAACTAATGGATTGTGGCCTTTTAAAACATGAAATGTGAAGCAACATGCCTCCTTTTGAAGGGGCAAAAAGAATACGGAATTGCTTGTGGTTCTCTGGAACTCAAATTCCGCTCTGAGGAATGCAACTATTTAAAAATACTTCTTTGGCCTCTGTGTGAACTCGGTATTGTCATCAAAACCATCAGATAAAAATAAGGTTTCTTACTTTTCACTGCTCTTAATCCTGTGGAGCCATCACAGCCATTAAGAGAGGGAACAGTTATTACTGTTATTCTCRTCGGGGTCATTAGCTTATCCTCTGAGCCTGCGACCATTTACTCGTGCAGATTTCAAACAATCAGCTCACTTGGGTGCATGTGCATGGGCAGACCCTGGAGTCTGGCTGCTGCACCCATGGCTGTCCTCACCTGCTTTTCTGCTACTGCAGTGAGAACAAAAAGCTGCAGAAGCGTAACTGACAACTAAATTCAGATAAATTCAGTTTGTGTCTAAAGCAATKGTGCAGAAGCACACAAAAAAATGTTCTTGAAGTGCATTTGGCATGGCTAGATTTATTTAATTGTAACCAAAAAAAGGGTGACGTAGCACCTAGTAACTGATGTATCATCTTCTTGAGCAGCTAAGCGAGCGTTGTCTTCCTGTTCTAAAATCTAAAGAATACTAAGAAATATCCTTCCAGCATACACACAAAAAAGGCACAGGACTCTTGAAGCCTCATTTTTTCTTACAGCCGTACCAGGCAGAGGGTGAAGCTGTTAAAAGCCCCTTCGGGGACGGCACGTTTGGCTGCCTGCCCGCGCAGCTCCCACCTGTCCGTGGGTTACTGCGCGCGCGCGGGGTTTCCGCTCAGCGCGACCGTTGGCGCTAACGGTCGCCCGCTGCTCGCCGGGATTTGAAGTCCGGGCCGGCAGCGCGAGACGCGCCTGCGCGAGCCCCGCCCCCTCCCTCCCGGGCCCTCGCGGTGGGGCGGCGCGCGGGTACGTTAACGGTCGCCGCGCCCGTTGATGCTGCGCCACCGCCGTTTGGGGGAGGGGGTGGGGGGGCGAGCTGAGGGGAGGGGTCGGTGCGTGGTCTCGGGGTTGGGTTTCCTTCGGAGGGAGGGGAGCATGGCTGCCTCCGAGCGGCATGGGGGGCGCTTCCTTCCCTTCTGGCGCTCGGCTGGGGCTGCCACCTGGGGGGTGTCGCGGCTCTCCTGGGCCGCGGCTGGGCAGAGGTGACCGCTTCTGTCGGGTTGTGAGGTAGTTTAGGGGCATGAGCCAAAAATAGGTGCATGTGCACATATATATGTGTGCATGTTTGTATTTTATACGTACATATATACATTATATGTAATATATATTTCATATACATGAAAAGTATCTCTGCGTGTGCGTATGTACGTACAGACACGTGTAAAAGTCAGGCGCCAGCCCTATCTGCGGGGTGTGTGCCTTGCGGTGGGTGTAGATGTGCCCTTGCCTTGCGGGGCTGTGCCTTTTGGCACGTGAGAGTATGTTGGTTTCTGAGGCCACAGAAACGGGAAAATGGGTGTTAATTCAGAGGAAAGTCTCTTGGTTTTCTGGTTTAGGTATGTGTTTGGTTGTTGTGTTACTAAAAAGGCAAGTGTATTTTTGTGTGTGTGTTAGCTTTGTAGATGCAGTGTTCTCCAGTGAGGTAGGTAGTATCTTTAGAAAATCATAAAACTTTGTTGAGGGCAAAGGGGCTATGTGTACAAAATAATAATAGTTGCCTTTGAAAAGGAGAGGGAGTATTTGTGATTTGTAATTTTTTGCTGAGTACAGAACATTTTTGCTGAGTAACAGTTTAGTCTATTTTTTCCCTTTTTTCTTCTTTTTTCCCTCCACCTCCCAGTGGGAGAAGAATAGGCAACTTAGTCTGTTCTTTCCCTTTTTGTTCAGTGCAGGCTTTTGTCTACTGACAGCTGTGTACTGACAGCACACGTTTGGTTATTTCAAATACAAGAAATAAATCAGTTTTGAAGGGGTACAGCTTGTTC
This sequence comes from Rhea americana, assembly GCF_003343005.1. Lineage (NCBI taxonomy): Eukaryota > Metazoa > Chordata > Aves > Rheiformes > Rheidae > Rhea > Rhea americana. Next base: position 757,162 of record NW_028187188.1, on the reverse strand, counting down.
ACACTGTTTTTTTTGCTGAAGCTACTTCAGTCTTTTAAAAATTGTAGTAATCAAACACAGTCATAATTACCTCACAAGCTACTTAAATTTTTTTTTACTTAAATATCTTGTGTTTGCAATGTAGTCCTGTGTTTTCTCTTATATTTAATGCGTTATGGTTCCTTACTTGTGTGTGCTTATTATGTAGTGATGTGTGAGGTGGGAGGAAGGTAAAGGTGATGCTTTTAAATGGCAAAGTTACAGTATCAGAAAGTTTGAGGGATGAACTTTCACTTATAATTTTTAACATGATAAAGCTTGTTTCCTTTTGAAAATGCTGGCTTTGGGAAGTCTGCAGTAAATAACTTAGGTTCACAATGATAAGGCTCATTATTTAGAAGTCAGTATCTCGGATACAATTTCAGAATTCCCTTCTGTTGCATCCTCTTCACACACGTGCGCACCAGTTTGAAATCACTTTGAGCTGCCCCTAAGGGTTGCAAAAAACCCGGCAGGGTTTCCTCATATTTCAGCTTAGAATATTTTGTGTTTTCACAAAGTTTTTAATTAAAAAAAACTGTTGAATAGCTAGAGGTGAATATTGAGCTGAGTTTTAGACATRTTCTGAGTACAAGTTATCTTTTTTCCATGTATTGTGCAAGTTACTGTTTTGAGAGATACTAGCCAAACTTTAAGCAAAAAAACCCTCTCCCTTGTTCATGACTTCCGCTTTGTTCAGGTTTGTGGTAGGTGTAGAGTGATAGTCATTCCAATTGAACTTCTTCAAATAATCTTTCTAATAACTACTGTTCTGTTTCTTACAGAATTGGTAGGGGAAAAGCTTGCTTTTTATGAAATATTTACAAAGCATTAAGAATTGAGTCAGAAAAGACAACCAAAAGCTAATGTCTTCAGAAATGCCAGCAGAGAGTCCAGAGGTTCCAACAGAAAGCACTGTGCCTGCAGAGGTTCCTGATGTGCAAGGAAAGGTGAAGTCAAACGATGGTCAAGTAGAAAGACAGGAGGCAAGCTCAGACAAGGCACGATGTCTTGAACCCATGTCCAAGAGGCAAAGGAAGAAACTGATGAAGCAGAAACAGTGGGAAGAACAGAAAGACCTACGCAGGTATGCTTTGCAATATGGCTTTCCTAGGATCATGTGTAGTATTTAATGCTAATAGTAATAATGTGTGAGCGGAACTTGCATGTAGATTGCTTTAGCAAAGCAAGGCGGTTGAACTAGTTTTCTCCCACACCAGGTTTAAAGCAATAGTCACAGGCTGCTCCATCTGAGCATCGAGAAACTACAAAGGTAAGCATCCTGTCTTCATATTAGATGTGCTCCTCCTCTTGAAGAAGATACCAGGAAGGAGTCAAACTTGCTCATGTGTTTTTAACATGTTTGTCCAGAGGGAGAAATAGCGTGGCCTTTTTCCTTTCTGATTTGGCTGTGCACTGTTCTCCTGTTGCTGTCAGATTTGGTGAATTGTACAAACACTGAATAAAATTTACTTCTGACATGTAGAATATTGTGCCATGAATGATCACATTGATTTATGATCTACTAAAGCATTGTTTTGCAGAAGGTGGTGGATTTCTATATTGTCTTGTTGAAAGTGAGTCTGCAAAGGGACTGACCTTGGTTTATTCTATTCTTGCTGAACACAAAATGTTCCTTCCCAAGACAGTTGGCTGTTAACACAGTGCTTCTTAAGCTGTCTCTGGAACGTGATCCTGGGCTGTCTGCTCCCACTGGGAGGTGGAGGGAAAGAAGAAACAAACAGTTGCTTCAGAAATCCCTTGAAACGGTCTGTTCAGTGGAACAGAAGCTGTTTTGTTACTGCAATTTTGGTAGTATTTTTGGTTATTCCTGATACATGACCCGACTCAGAGCACTCATGAATCCATGAAACCTGCTCTATTGACTCCATTTGGATTTATGTCAGATATCTGTCTCTGTAGTTGTTATGTCCAGTACTTTGCAAATAAAGATGAGTTACCTGCTTTGTGCTGGTGTTAGCCTAACACAAATTCAAGCAAAAAAGACAAGTATAAACTACGTGGTCTTGGGACAGCTATCTTAATCATAGAAGTATGTTTTCATCTGTTTACTCAGCATATATGTACATATTTGTATCTTTCGTTAGGCAGAAACGAAAAGAAAAACGCCAGAAGAGAAAATTAGAACGTCAGTCAAAATTGGACCCTAATAATGACGGGAATGACAGAAAGCGTATGCGAAAGGAAGTGGTTCCTAGTACGCTTCGCCTCATTGTCGACTGCAGCTTTGATGACTTGATGGTGCTAAAGGTGAAAGAAATTTATCCCTCAGATAGAGATGTTGAATTGATATCTAATGTCAGTGTTGGTGTGATACGAGAGCGGAAATATTTTAGAGCAGACATCAGTGAATAGTTAGCATGTTTTAGGATGTAGTAACTGCTAGACCTTAATTTAACTGCTGAATTTTTTCAGGGCTTGGAATATACCTTTGTATAAGCTTGCTAAAGATCTTGTTTGTCCTCATGGATCTGTGGTAAGTTGGTTTGATTCCAGAGACAGAAATAGAGAAATAGTTTGTGCCTCGTGCTCACCTTGAAGTTGCACGCAGTTCTACCTCAAAATGGTTCTGCTGGAGAGGCTGCAAATGCCACATTTAGTTACTTTCCCGTTTGGATTGGACCTGAAGTTCCCAGCAGTGTTAGTGATGATCTGCGGAAATTTATAATTTTTAGCACTATGAGGATGCTGAGCTTTGTCTCAGTCACGCCAGAGGTAGTTGGGACAGGAAGACAAGCAAATTGGGCTGTCTCTCAGATATTACAATAGGTGAAAGAACTGGTGTGATGTTGAAAGGATAGGTAAATATGAGAAGGACCAATGTGATACCTGATGACTGATGAAGGTTCTTAGTCTGTCATTTTGAGATCAAAACACTGTTAGTGTTTACCACTAAAACAAAAGGATGTTAATCTGCAGCCTTCGGTGTTTGAGGCAAACTTTTCGCTTCCCTGTCTGTTCTACTGCTGCCACAGCTCTCATCTGCACTGGAAGACTGCTCAAATTCAAGCTTCTACAAAGCCTATCTAGCTGCTTGTTGAGTGTTATGCATAGCACGTTACAGCCCTAATGCAGCTGAGTGCCACTGACTGTGAGATTTTTGGGGAGGCTTCGGTTGCTAGGTTGGAACCAGGTTTCCTGAGGGCTCCTTGGCACTACCACAGAAGCAATCAGAGCAGCCCCTTGGTATGTTTTGGAGATGCTGCCTGAGTATATCCTGCTATGCTATATCCTTTATAGAACATGTTTCCTTCCCTGGGCAGGCAGAACTGCCATTTGGCCTGGTATAAAACCTGGTGCCTTTACTGCAGATATTGAGCAAGGTTGAAATGTCATAAGTGAAGATGTTTGTGGCCACTAGAGGTAGTTAATTAAACACTTTCTGGCTTCTCTGAAAACTTAAGCTGAAATATTCTAGTGATACAGTTTTTGTTCTTCACTTGAAATCCTTTAAAACTTGGAGGTACCCAAAGATTTGAAAATTACTACATGAATAAAAGCAACAAATTGTTGGGGTTGGTTTGTTTCTTAATGAGAATCAGTTACAAGACCACCTTCCTCATAGAACACTGACACTAAAAATGCTTAAGGTACCCTACAAAAAGGATGACTGATTAACAATATCTGTTGCATGTTATAGGGTACTAGTTACCTGTTGTCCAAATTTTTAGGTCAAAATGCTGGAACCAGCCACTAAATTATTTACGTTGTTTTGAGGTTCTTCAGATTAGTTACACATTTAATTTTCTTAACTATATACTACACAGTTTCAAGGCTTTACTGTGATTAAAAGACTGAATGTAGTTGCAGAGTGAAAAAACTGCTTGATTCCTCGATGAATTTTGAGGATGATATTATATAATCTCAATGATCTTTTTTTTGTTTGTTTTCTAGAATAATTCAAATCGAGTACATGCATAAAAGTATCTAAATACATGTTTTGTGGAAGATGTATATGTATCCATGTCAGCATAATCCCTCCACAGTGRCTCTCTTTTTTTTGAGACCAATGTGCTTACTCTTTCTCTCAGTAGTCATTTTTGCCAGTTAAAAGCTTCCTTTTTTTCTCTTTAGCTTCTGACTGGCTCATGGTAAAGCATTTTGTGGTGGTCTGTCTGAAGGACTATGTAAAAACAAATTGTGTTGTATGCAGGATGTTAAGAAGCTTCACAAGCAAATTCAGAGATGTTATGCAGAAAACCGCAAAGCATTTCATCCTGTGCAGGTATGCTTAAACTCATGTCAAGCAAACTGTGTCTCACGTACAAAGCATATGAGAAGGGTAGTACTGACCTAAACTGGTGACAACTGTAGTAGGCAGACAAAACAATTTGTTTAAACACTCTCTTTAATAAAATAAAGAGTACTTCTGTTCTAATAGATTAATTTTTAACCCATGTATCGTACAAATCATCATATATGTGAGGGAGTATGTGCATGCAGATGAAGAGCGCCATATACAGGCATGCCACTGAAACACTTTGTTGATGCTGAGTTTTATCTGTGACAGGTACAGCTACAAAAGAGGGACTGCATATGTGCAAAGAAAGCTTTTAAATGTGTCCCTAACTACAAGAATATGATCTTACATGATTTTCTTAGCTAAAACTCTTGAATTGTTATTTAGCTTAATAGCTAAGGGTAGAAAAAAGATTTGTACAGAAAGGAAGCAGATTGGCATATTAACATCTCAATATTATGTACCTTCTGTTTGTTCTTTTCTAAGTTTTACTTGACCAGCCATGGGGGACAGTTGAAGAACAACATGAATGAAAATGACAAAGGATGGGTGAACTGGAAGGTGAATAATTGACTCTCTTCCCCTCTCTTCTTACAGAAATAAAGATTATCGTTGTTAACTAGGTTGTTTGCTGTGAAGGACCTGTGCTTCCCCTTCCCCCCCCACCCCGACCAAGACATCAGAATAATAACGTGTTAGAAATAAGTGTAGCTCTTTATACTCTTAAATAATTTAATTTGATTAAGCCAAGGACTACTTGGCTTGAATCTGTTTTGTTTGTTTTGTTTTGTTTTTTGTTTTGGATCTCTACACACTTGTTTTTATTGAATAGATACCATTCTCTGAGAGCTTAGGCAAGACAGTTCTTCAGGCAGTTCCAGCAGCTGTTTGTCTTGACGGTGCACTTTTTTCTTGGAAAAAGCACTACTTTGAAGTCCTGGTGCAATTCTCTTGTGTGCTTTTTCTTTCTATTGTGTTGCCTCTCAACATGGAAGTGTTTTGTAGTGAATAAGCTTGGCTTGTTAAACTCACGTTTTTTTCTTATGACTCCCTGTTAAAACAAACCAATGTTCCAACAATTTTATCTATGCAAAGTGCTCTTCGTTTAAGGAATAGCTTTACTGTCAGCAGGCCTTGTGTCATGACTGCTTTTCAGAAGTATAGCACAAACCTCTCCTATCAATCAAGTAATGCTAACTAAGTAGGTACTTGTGGTTGCATTTTTAGAAAGGAAGACTTGAAAATGATTGGGATCCCTAGAGAACGCGTGGTAATTTCTGGAGAGAACGTGTGGAAACTTAGTTTTTTTTCTGAAGCTCTTCTGGGCTTTCAGAAACTTCCATGATAATTTTTGCAAGTCAGTGCTTTGGAGACCTGTGGTAGGGACTGGGGATTGTTCATGCAGAAAGCAATCTGCACTGTGGAGGAGAAAAAAAAATGAAGGGCGTATGGGCATATAATGAACTACATACTCTTAGCTTTATATTTGCTGGTTCCACCTCGGGTTTGTAAAACATATGGTTTGCCCAACAATTATTAGTCGACTGTAACTTCCTTTAACTATCTTGTCTTTTGGAGGATATCCAAATTAGAACAGAGCACTATAGCGAGCTAATAAAGAAAGAAGACCTAGTATATCTCACCTCAGATTCCCCAGATGTTCTCAGTGAGCTGGATGAGAAGAAAGCCTACGTAATTGGAGGTCTGGTGGATCACAATCACCACAAGGTAAATGGTGGCCACAGTTGTTCACAGCTTTTTGGAGGGAGGCAAGGTGGAGGGGGAGGGAGGAGAAGAGGAGCATCTTGTTTGACACTAGTGTTTTACCTGTGTAAACTAACAAAAATTATAAAATGTCTTTCAAAGAAGAAGACTTTCTTCGAAAAGGTTTGGAAGAAAGCAAAAAGTGTGTGGTGGTAGCAGTGACTTGTGTTCCAGAGTGCAGGCATGCTGAGGCTTTTTAGCATTTTCTCTTTTCATTTTAAATATAGTAATGGAATTAATAACACTGCTCAGCTTACCGAGGGCCATATTTTCAGACAGGAGGCTTTGGTTTCTGTGCATGCAGTTGCATGTATGCTTGTATGTGCATGTGCCCAAATATAGATGAAGAACAGTAGCTGAGTCTTGAATGTTCTTTTTTAAGAAGTTTGCCTGCACAGGCGAAGTAACACGTATGCCTCAGGGATCTGGTTCTATACCTGGACATGGGATCATGCTGTGTAGGTTTGGAGTGTTACAGAGAATGCTGCTGGGGAAATTAAAGCGCTGTTACTGCTCATCTTTAAATATGGTCCTGCATAATTTCTAGTGACCTATTTAATATTTCAATATGATGCTAAAAAAAAGGGATGAATCTTAAGCCTTACCAAATGATTGCAGCAGTTAGTCTACAGTTGAAGGCTCAGAGAGAGTTAAAGCAGGTCTTTTAGATAGTTGTTATAGTATGAAGTGTTTACTTGCTTCTTATACCACTCTATCCCATCTTGGCACAGGAGTTGCTAGGTTTAAAAAAAACCAAAACTTTATTCATCCTCTCAAATAATACCTAGTTGCTGCAATCTGAGTAATTTTGTAATTAAGCACAAAATCGTCTTTCAAACAGGCTATGGCTGTCACGCTCTAGAGTTGCAGTTGCCTAAGCAGATTTTGCAGTTAAKATCATCTTGACCATACACCACAGTGTGTCATGTATTTAAGGCAGTAAGTTTTCCTAAGGTAGCTCTCAAAGCATGTAGTGTCTTTCCTAGCAAATAACTCTTTTTAAAGCAAGAGCATGGCAATACTGGCAAGACTGGCCAGAAAACAGATGTAGTTATCTGTATAGGCTGATTTGAAATGTGAATTTGAAYTGGTTTTGTGCCTTTCCTGCAGGGAATTACTTACAGAAAAGCAGTAGAGTTAGGAATTGGTCATGCACAACTCCCTCTTGGAAACTTTGTGAAAATGAACAGTCGGAAAGTGTTAGCAGTCAACCATGGTAAGTCTTTAAATCACAGAATGATAGTATTATAGAATATATCTGCAGAATTAAACACTGAACCCTCAAAATGTGCATTACAGTGCAGATACCTTATTTTAATATTTTAGTATTTTTTTTGAATCCAGTTGCTTGTGGAATAAAGTAGTTACCCTGACCTTTTAGTATATGAATAAATGTAAAGGTAACTGAGGAGGTGTCTTAGTCACTTAGAAGTGCAAACCCTATTCTGTTGACCTTTGCTGTGAGTAATTTTTGGCTTTCTTGCTATCCTGGCATTGTTTCTAGGCTTGTAGGGTAAGTAAATAAAATCTGGAATCTATCCTGTGTATTTTGTCTCATTGGAGGATAAATATATGTAGATGAATATGTTTTGCCTTCTTCTGACAGGTTTATTAGGCAGCAGCTCCTTGGGTAACTCTAGCTTTAACCTCATTTGGTAGCAGCAGTGCTCCATCTGCTGGACTTTTCTTGCTGCATTTTTTTACCTGGACTCCTGGTTCTGATTGAAGTATACAGTTATGCTTAACCTGTTCTTGAATTCTCAACTCGCACACGTGCTTTTAATTGTTCACATCTACTATTTGGTATTTTTCAGTGTGATTAAATGGAAGTATGTGCAAGATTAGTGCTGCTCAGAACCCTACAGGAATTTCTTTGATAGTGTGTGAGGTTTTTGTTTTTGTACTTCTTCAGGTTCTTTTATCCTGCTGTTTCAGGTTTGTTTTACAGTTGAACACGTCTCTTGAAATAACTTTGTTCTTAAAATGCCATTGGTGAATGAGGCGTGCATTTGTGAGATAATAAAGAGTATTAAAGCATAGCAGAGAATATACCGTGGGGTTTTTTTTAATTATTATTACTGTGTCACTAGAAGTAAAAAAATTACCACAGCTCTTGTATTTGTAGCATTTTTCAGATTTCTAGAACTTGATCTTTAAATGTTGCTTTATATGTATTTTATGTATTATTCATCAAAAATTATAAAAGCTGTAGCTTTCTGTTACTGCTTTTCTGCAATAATCTTATACTGACCTCTACTGGCAACATTTTGGAGCCTGTTATCTAGAAGTCTACACTCTGCATATGATTGGATCACTTACATTGAGACTTTCATTTGTTTGCTTTATGGTCTTGTCCATGTTTCTTGTGCCAGGTTTTTAGAGATATTTATGCACCTAATATCACCCACACAATAAAATAGCAGATTTTTTTCCCCTACCATTTTAAAACATTTTTAAACTGCAGCTGAGAGGTTCTTAACACAAACTGATTTTGTGTGTGTGTGTGTGTGTGTGTATAAATATATAAAAATTATGTTTATTTTTAAGGTAAATCTTGTCCTGTAGCAATATTTTGCTTAAAGATTTCAGGCAGGAAAATTAAATTGTGAAAACGTGGAGGTAGCAGCTCAGTCCAGGTAATTGTAGCAGCTACAATTAAGGCTTTGACATATGCTGTAACCCTAGTAACATACAACCTAATCAAAAAGGACTATTTTCAGGAAGATACTACTTGACATGAGTGAGGTAGATAGAATCAAGCTGTCACTCAAATTGCATGTTATCAACTCTTTTGTAGGAGTGAAGGCTATTTCTACTAAGACTTTTGAAATTTGCTATGAATGCATCTACCTTGCTACTTTGTGTAACACTGTAATTGCTCACCTCTTCTACTGTAATTTGGCTTTTTGGGCTCCTACACTCAGTCCAGAACTTAACGCTTGCAAAGTACAGTATGTGGCTCAGCAGATAAGACTGAGAGACCTACTGGGTTCCTGTGGGACTATTTTTGAGAGGTGTGAATTTGGAAAGTCCCGTAGAAGAAATTCTCCCTTAACTGCATTGTCAGTCTTTGAAGCACTTTAAGTGGTGCCCTCTGGTGGTGGGAGACAGACAGACAGCGTCATTAAACGTGAAATTTGCTCTCCCCCACAACCTCTTTCAGAACAAGTCTTCAGAAATTTCCACAGGCAGTTAGTTCAGTGCCTGAACTCTGAAATTATCATGTTAAAATGTCATGAGGAACACGCATATGTGTGTTATATTTGATGCTAGAGAACTAGCAGGCTTTGTGATAGGTGTTTTTTTTTTAACTTGATCTGAAATTTTAAAACTTTAAGATCTGAGATTCATATTAAACACTGTATGCACAGCACAATTGCAAGTGCAGCTGAGAGAATTTGTTTCCTCCTGCTCTGATTTGTATCCTAAGGGTAATACTTTCTAACATATGTTATTAGACCAGATCGTTCTATTCCAGCATGCAATGAAGTCTAGTAACTGTTTCCATTGCCTTTTCTGCCCTTGCTTAATATTTTTGTTGCTATTGTAGTGCATCATGGATGTCTCTCTTGTCCTGTTCAAGTTTTTCTATTTCCATCAGTTCTGTTTATTCCACTGTGCAGATAAAGGAGGTTTCAAAACAAAGGAGAAGATGCATACTCACTGTACTCTTTGCCTTAAGCCACTATTTTTACCACATACTGTTGAAAGTTACTGCAGAAAGTGTATTAAAATAGTCTCTGGGAGATCATAACTTCACTGTATTTCTCAAGCAAATACCATAGTAAAATGAACACCTATTCTCAATCACTGTCATGGATAGCAGCTGGCTGTCCAGTAAACCTGGATCCAGGAAACCTCTAGTAAATGTGACACTCTTTTCTGTAATTTGACTCTCAGTGAGTAAGAGATCCATGTACCTCCTCCCTTCCTGAATGCTTGGCTGGCTTTCTGTAAGTTTTCTGTTTTCTTTTTTTTTTTTCTTCCACAGCTCCTTTGATCCTTTCTCATATGCTCTTGCTTGGCATTGAAAATGCTTGCGCTGGGTGCATTTTTTGAAGCTGGCATTCTCCAGCCCTGTTAGCACTCTTCTTGTAGTTTCAAGCTTGAGGAACCTCTTCTGTGTCCCAAATTTTTCACACTAGTCTGGTTACTCACCAACCACAGGGCCTCCTCCTGCCTTTACCACTTCTGCAGGGACACAGTCATGTTGAGAGTTCTGGTACTTCTCAACATCACTGACTTTTAAAATTTTGGACAACTGAGATTTTTCTAAATAGGAATGTGCTGATGAAATTTGCATATAATGCAGTTTGAGGGTATTGTCAGTCAGAGGAAGTTTTGAGATGAAAGAAGAGGAGTAAGAGTGACCTGAGAACTAGTATAATGGAAACAACAAGAAATTCACTAGTTCTGAAGGAAAGCATCACAAAATTGGGAGACTAATGACAAGATTTTTTGCCATAGGCTCATATTTCATCAGATGGAAATGAAAGAGAAAGATAATGAGGATGTGGCAAACTTTAGGAAGGCTTTGGGCTGTCTGTATGTTACAGCTGGGGGAAGAAACAAGGTCATTGTTAAAGTGCATCCAGAACAGTATTTCTGTCAAACTTAGGAAAGCATTAGTGCCAGTATAAAGAACACTTGCGAGACATGGAGTACTAGGAGGGACATCTTGTACTGAAGAGAAATGAATTCGAACTGGAGCAGCAGCAGAAAGGATACTGGAGTGATCAGGAGAATAGAGAGCCTATTCCACAAATGAAGACTCAAGGTGCTTGGCTTTAGACTGCAGTAGTAGCACAACTGCTTTGTCTGCTTTTGCCTATAGATTTTACTTTGAAGATGCCAAAACCAAATGCATATAGACCCCTGTAAAGATGGATTTGGGTGTGTGTGTTCCTATCACCAGTTCAGGTGTCTCCTGGTAGAGAAGTTGATGGTCTTTCTTGATGTTGCAGTGTTTGAGATCATCCTTGCATACCTGGAGAAGAGAGACTGGAAGGAGGCTTTTTTCAGTGTCTTGCCACAACGGAAAGGGGCTGTTCCTTTGGGAGAAGCCAATGATTCATCCAAACATTCTCCATCTGAAAAAGAAGATGGAGACACTGACTTGGAGAGCAACTAGGCTTCAGGATGAGATGAGAAAAATGAGATACGCTGTTCACGCAATAAAGTTGGGACACAAAGTAGTTAAACCCTGAAGACCGTCTGCTGCCCTTGTGATACTGAATTGTCTCAGTGCTTAGCAGTTACATAATGGCCCAGAACTGTTGATGGACAGAAAGGGTAAAGATAAATGCTATTTTTACCCTGAGACTTCAATATGAGTAGCTTTTTTAAAAAATAAATTAATGGCAGAAATTATTTTGTTTCCCACGGAAGCTATTTTATTTATATTTGTTTTGAGTTTTGTTATATTTGTGAAGTTGAATGTATTCCCAAAAGTCTAAAGTGTGCATTTTTTATCCATTTCTACTCTGATGTGTCTTAAAAGCAGTGTACAGTAGGAGTTCATATGACCTCATGTCCTGTACCAGTAGTGCCTGTTGCAAAATGTGTATGACCACTCAAAGAAAAAACAAAATTTCTACTTTTCCTGAGGGTCTCAACAGATAATTGCAAGCAACTGAGCTCCCTTTTTCAGCTGAGCCATACTGACTGATTTATATACCTGTGTTCAGCTGATTGGGGTTACTAGATGAAATATGAATGTGGAGCTAAGCCAGTATTCTGCACTTTAGTTCAAGTGGGATGAGTGTCTGCACATGTGCAAATTTTGTGGCTTGGTTGGCCCATAGTGCTTATTATATTGAGGTGGCTCAATTACTTTTGATTATCTATTACAACTTAGCAAAAACATATCCTGCAGTCTCAAAACAGTACCAGAAGACTGCTCAAGAATACCAGTGACTTGCAAGCTGCTTATTCAGTTTTAATATACCTGTATACTACATGTTACGTTGTCTGTCAAATATTTTTCCTTTGGGGGAGGGTGAAGTAATCTCTTTTTCAGTCTTGACTGGAAGCTCTGATCCAAACATTTTTTAATGGACTTCAGTACTTTTGCAAAGTAATGAAATGGATATCTTGGCGAGTGTGGCTTTATTTCACACCTGCAAGCCTGTCTCATGCCTTTCTTTTGTAGGGACTAGCCAGGAAGCTGCAGTAAATGTACTGGATTGTGAATAAGCATACACTGAATCTAAGTTGACTGAAGCAGCTTGTGCACAGGCTGGCTGAAGAGTTTAAAACCAAATCACGATAATTGTTCATCTCTTCTTACCTAGAATCAAGAGGGTGCTATAAATATGTATCTGTATATGGCTTGTATCTATTTCTAATCCTCTCTCTATTCCTGCTTTCAAATTTAAAACAGAAGTGGGGTCTATTTGGGTATTTGCATGGTCTGTAAAGGGTTGGCAAAAAACTAGTCATGACTTTTTATACCCAGTGCATGCTACCTCCTGTGCTTTTTAAATAACTGCTGAAAAGTTTCATCTGTTAGGAGCATGGACTGCAGATTAGTTTTTTTGTTAGGCTATGCAAGAGTGATTGCTTTTGTTGCAGAAACTAGATCACCTTTGGCACAAAAGAACAGCTGTTTTTATTTCTTCAGCAAAAACAAGTGCAAGTGTACCAACTGTTTATTACACTAATTCTCTGATAATAAATGTGTAAAGCAATTAAGTTACAAAGAGTTACACCTTTAGAGCTGAGGTATTGCATGCATGTTCATGCACATAGCACCTATTAAACCTGATCTTCGAATCTTCAGCCACTGTAAGTTTTTGTTTTGAGTATTCTTAAATGCGCCTCTGCCACAGGCTTGAGAGTGTAAGAGAAGGTCACATAAGCAAACTGGAGACTTGTGGAGGCATTCGGATAAGGTCCAAAGAAGTATTATGGAATTGTTTTATTGACAAAGCATTCTTGCCATGTGAAGGAAGTGTGTTATGGCTTAAAACACAACCTTTCTTGCATAGTCACTAGTGAAATTAGTGATAAAAATCAGGTAAATCAGACACCTACTTGCACGTGCACACGTGTTTTTTTCTTTAATCAAGCTCCGATGGGCTTCCATTTCAAGGTTTAACTTCTTGGATAAATTTGAAGCAGATTTCTGTCTTTGCTTTAATTTACAGAATATATGAATGACTGCAAGTGGTTGAGTTACTGGGTTGAGTGCCATCTGAGTTACCTTCAGTATCGTGACTGGTTAAACCAGATATATACCAATGATTTCAAGTGAACACATAACTGCAAATCAACATGGCTGTGTCTTAGTAGAGGTCTTGTATCACAGTTAATTCAGGGGCCAATAGCCTGTGGTACCTGTGAGCAAAGACAGCATGCAGGCAAAGTGTAAATGGCACAAAGCAGGCAGGAGCTGTGGCATTCTGAGAGACCCGTGCAAGAAGCAGCAGTTCCCACCAAGTTCTGAAGTCAGTTGGACTTCAGTGACTTCTACAAGGCAAGATAGTACTGATTGAGAGCATCTCTTGGTTCCTGCTTACTGTCTTCTGACACATTTAACCTCAAATCAAGAACAAAATCAAGAGAAGGGAAAAATACACTGGCGTGCTGCTCTTGGAAGGCAGCTAGCGTAACTCTGGGAGATCACAGTAGCTTCATCACTCGCAGTTGCTTTTTCGTACGCATCACATGTCTATATCATCTGGTGTTAATGTTTCTCTCGTTTGAGCCTTTAGTCAATAATTTACATTGCTGCTGTTGCTTACCTTTTCTCTGTTCATGTTAACCTAATCAGGTCACAGTAGGCTGCAGTTCATGCGTGTTGTCATGAATTCTGTATGGGATGCTGTTCTCAGGATGTGCTAGCTGGTGAAATGAAGTATTAAGCTGATGTAGACTGATGTTTTCAATGTGATGCAGTTGTTCGTCCCGCAGTCTCTTACAGGAAAGACCTGTTCTTGGTTGACCTGGACTCATACCAATCAAATTTCTATCCCTTTTTTTTTGGAGATTTAAAAACTTGACTGTTCATAGGTGGAATCACCAGCACTAAACATTATTATACTACAATAGAGTTGTAATTTGCTTTCAGGCATCAGACTGGAGCCATGCAGAAGTCCATAAGGAGAAGTGACATTTCAAAAAAAAAGCCATTTTGGGGGGGGGAAGAAAAAAAAAAGCCATTCTGATAATGTAGAGTTGGTGATGAAAATAGTTGAATAAGCTGGGGCACATGAAAATGACCCCAGCCATTAGATCAAGTACAAGAAACTGAAAACAGTTTGTGAAGGTCCAGGAGAGTAGCTTGTAAAAGCAAGAGGGCTTGTACAGGATTTTTTTTCCATAGCTAGGTCAAAATGATCAACTAACCTTTGATTGCAGCACTAAAACACGAAGACCACCAGACCCTGCCAGAACTTCACAGTCCATCATGACAGACCAAGAAGGTACTCTTCACGTATTTCCGGTGTCTTACTGCAGCATAAAAGTGGAGGTATGTTCTCAAGGATGGTAGGGTGGCCATTTGCTGACGCTCCCGGTAAGAACATCCCAAGTGCTATTGATGTGCAGTATTTCACTCTGGTGTGCGCTCTGTGCTCCCTTATTTTCCCCTAAATGCCCCTGGCTGCCTCTGTGAAGAAGGGCACGGACTTCCCAGCTAGTACCTGTTACCTCTGCAGCAGTGGCCAACTCTTTGAAAATAGTCACGTAACCGAAAATCTGAATGTATTGTGGAATTTGTGAGAAGTCCTGGGAGCTACTAGTGTCCCAGGTCAGAGGGAAATAAATCCACAGGAAGAGGCAAGTACTAGGTCTGGTTTGAATGCAGTGAACTTGTTAAATAACTGGCTGCTTAATGGGGCAGAAGTTAAATATGGCTGTACAGAATAACGCTTTCTGTAGCTAAAGATATGAAATAATTGAAACTTCATTAGTTTAAATTTGCTGTTAAGGTCACATTGCAGTTGTTGTAAGGCAGAGTCTATATATACATGAATCATCTCCTGCTGTCTTACAGTACATTTTGTGTTCTCCTTTTAGTATTTTTAATTTATTCTTATTTTGATGTAGGAAATACTTCTATTATATTTTTTTGTCTGTAGTTTCGCATAAAACTGGTAGTGAGGGTTGGGGAAGATGATTGAACCCTGATTGAATTGTGCAGTGTGGGTGTGTGACATGATTTGTTTTCTTTTGAGGATACTTTAAGTATTAGTATGTTTCTTCTAGCTTCCTTTTGTCATCAGATAAGTAAAACATTATTTTGGTTCTGTCTATAGTGAATAAGTTATAGCAGAGTTGCCGATAGTCAATGTTATTCTTAGATTTTTTTTTCCCTTTTTCTTAACTGCTTACTGACATTAAATTGCTATGTAGCTAGCTGAACTTGGCTCCTCTTTTTCCCTGAAAGCTCTGAAAACTTGYCCGTATTTAGTAATTATGGTGATATGTCTAGCTCTTGGTCATTTGTGTTTAACACATATTACAAGGAGTTTACGTATTTATTGCATAGGCCAGACCTCCAGTAACAGGGTAATCTCTCTGAAGAGGGATAGAATATAAATTCTTACAGAGGAATAGTGGATAGCAACTTGAGCACTTCATGAAGCATTTAGAAATACATGACCTGGGTGCATGCCTGTTTAAATTAGTTTACTATCTGAATCTCAGTAAGAGCAGACATCATAAAGACTGCAGACTCCCAGCTGTTGCTGGTGGGAACAAGTGATAGTTCAGAAGATGGGCCATCTAGTTTTATTACAGGACAAAGAAATGCAGCTGCCTCACTAGAATAGCCTTAGGAGAATCTCCATTACTCTTTATCGTGATGTTTTTGTAAGGATCTGCTTCTGCTTCTCTTGTTGGAGAATCCAGGTCATGGATAGAGCAGGCTGATGGGATCAGGGAGGGACTCAGAGGACATGTGCACGACTGTCTTTAAACTTAGSAGGAAAATTTGACTTGGCAACATTTTTTTAGGGAATGTCAAAATTCAGACCGAGTTGACAGGCTACTGTATAGCTGAAACACTTTCCAAGACACGTGACTTCAGATCCACACATTGAACGCATTCTTACCCTTCCTCTAGTAAGAAGGGGGAAGAGCTCTTTGGGGAGCTTTGTTTTGAGGTTTCCAGCAAATGCAGTAACAGGTGTTTTGGGAAAGGAAATGACTGTGATGCAATTGGCTGTAACTGTCCTTGCAAACTGTCCCACTTCTGGCTCTAACATGTTTGCTCAGTAGCCTGTCACCATCACGAAGGAAATGTAACCATGCTATTGAAAGGCTTTTTTAACGCTRTTACTGTCCTTTTGGTTCTGTTCAGTAATGAGTCTCTAGGGCCTCAGAGACATTATAAAGGTTTTCAGGCTTAGCTAACACAGCGTAATGCTGAGACACGACTGATAAAAGCTCACGACAGAGATCTGTGTGGGATTAAGGCAATCTGGATATGGCCCAGAAGCACACACAAGTCATTACCACAGTTTGGTTAATCCATAGTCACTCAGCTCTCTTGCCCTATTGTTTGATTTTGCTACTGTGCTTTCCAGCTCACTTTATAGTGTTTACTCTTAAGACACATGGGAAATTTCAAAATATGGTCAAAATGAAGGGGATGCATCTTGTAGCAGAACAATGTTTGTCAGTTCCCCTCACTCCTGTCCCATTTGCCGTGACCTGCAGGCTAGTACTCTTGCACTGCTATACAAATTACCTATATGGGAAATTGATGCTCATTTACATTTTTTTATGTAAATGAGTTGGCAAGTGTACATGAGGAATGGTTGTTTCTGCGTAACCAGCTTTCCACTGGCCATCCACAAATACTCTTTTCACTGATCTGTGGCTTCAGATTAGTTTGTGCCCACCAGCCCATTTCATTCAGCGCTCTAGTAAGATTGGGCACATGCAGTACTGTGTCAGCCCCAAGGGAAACCTGAGATTGTCACCCAGGTCTTAAATTGTCACTCCTGCCCTGAGGAGGGAAAAGAGTGGATGTGGTAGTTGCAATAGTCAAGACAGGGGCCCCTGGAAGAGTATGCTGTGGTGTGCTCTTGAGGTAAACTTCTCTTCCCTTAATACAATACTAACCATTTCTCTCCTTGCTCCCCAAACAGACAGATGTTTTGAATGAGCTTATCTTCACTGAATAATGCTCTGGGAGATAAATGGAAATGTGGTCAGTTTATCACATCTGGTTTTGTGCGAATAAACTGATAGAGGTGCATTTTAAACAGATAAAACTGGTTCTCCTGCTTTCACAGTTTACTTGCAAGACCTGGATAAGGTCCAGATAATTTTCTGTTGTTGCTGGCCTGTATTTCAGTGGCTTGCAGTTTGTATGGTGGTTTTAGTGTTTGTTTTTTCTTCCCCCATGGACGCTAAAACTTGTCGTGTTACTCCACTAAAAACAAGAAATATGGAAGCAAATAATAGCTTGCTATGAGGTAGACATCAGCAGTCACTGTGCAGACCAGTTTTTGAAAACTCAGTTTCTTTTTCTTTTTTCCAGTGCCTAGGGCTTGACATGCATCTCTGCAAATGACGTGTGCGCCCCTCCTCTTACCTTGGTGTGTCTGTGACTGTAGAGTCAAGTCTGCACACAAGAGCTATCAGAATTTGTAAAAGTGAATCTGATGCCAAATGTGTTGTCTCTGTCCATTCAGCTCTCTTCACAGGTACCTATGCAGCATRGTTTGGTTGAATCACTGGAAGACTAAATATAATGAGCATAAGATTATTTTATTTTAAAAGAGAGCCTGGCCAAGTATCTGTAAATACATTACAAGTACTAAAGAGTATACTTTTCTTTATGTGAAGGTGGCATTGGAGCTACTTCAGTGGCTGTGAAGAGAGGAGCCTCCCCTAGAAGGGGGATGCATGTGTGTTGCGGGTGGCTTGCTGCTGCTCAGATGAGACTTCCGGTGAAGTGTGAAGGCAGGAGCAGCGCTTGTTTCTCTAGCACTTTTTTGGCTGCAGGGTCTCTCTGGGGGCAGTGGGGGCATGTGCTGGACTTCTGTTTCTCAGCCTTGAGAACAAAAGACATTCTTTCTCCCTTTCTGGAAGAGATTTTGGAAAAGAAAGCTCTGTATTATCAGGCTAGACTTAAGATCTTGTTAGACTGATTTGATTGTGTTCCATATGCAGTTGGGAGTATAGAAGCACAAGTACTCTTTAGCAAGTGAGTCCTYCTGGATGCCACTTGGAAAAGGAAGGAATGCTGCTTTAGAGTTTTATTCTTTTGTTTTGCCTCCTTGTTCTTACATAACCTTACTCTTCCCTGCTCCTCCAGTGTAGTCACTGGAGCCAATATTGTTGACTTGCACTGGCTGGGTAAAGGATGCAAAAATGGACTTTAGTAGGTGAAAATCCAAACGAGAAAGCCTGGCTTATTCTGAGGAGAGTGAAGAAGGCACGTTTAGATGATGGCAAACTGCAAAACATTGGCAGAAGGAGTTTCAGCTTGTATGCAGTTTATAACAGGAGGTCTTAGTGGAGGAAGAGGTGAAAATAGGTACCTCTTGCTGCTAAGRTTTGTTCTGGCAAGAGGCAGAAGTAGCTGTCTGTGTCCCTCACCTTGCTTTATTTCTCAGTTATACCAGTTAAAAGAAGATTTATGTGAGTTTTGTATCAAATAAACCAGTTCAGTGGTCACAACAATGGAAACAATGGAAAGTCTTGGATATCTAGCTCTTAGAGAACTTGACCTCCATTTTTAATTTCATTTCATTTGTCAGCTGAATTCTGGACCTATTGTGAAGATAAAAGTTAGAGCTGCTGGACGTTCATAGTCRCTACACAGTTCAGTGAGTAGCATTGAGTAGCATCTTAGACACATGGTCTTTTAATATTCATAATTTCCATCACTTGCCCTGTTTCTTGTTTTGAYTTGCTTCTGATTCTTTAGTTGAAGGCCTGAATAAAAAAGGGAGAAAGTCCAGCTTTACAAATAGTGTAAACTGTGTAATTTATGTACATTGCAATATACAGGAGCTATTTTTTTTAAAGGGTCTTCAAGTGCCCCTAATGCTCRAAGAGTGTGGGATCATCTGTAGTTAGGGGCACTTTTAATTCAAGCTGTGCRTGATAAATTTCTGTCACAAAGCTGCATTTTTATGAGGTTCACAGGAGAAGAAAACAAATTCAAAAAATGATCTTTTTTTTTCAAATAAAGTGAAAATGTATTTCTGGTTATGAGCTTTATCTCGACCTTAATCCTAGCAACCCGACTGCAGGCTTTACCTGGACTGATTCATTTCTTCTTCAGCATCTCCCCAAAGAGGAGGGTGAGGCTTTTTCAGACTCTGGATATTCATGTTCTCTGTTGTACCTTCATTGATTGCAAGTGGCTGATAATTCAGCAAGTCTTTGCCAGTCAGTTCTGACCGAATCAGATCRGACACAAAGTTTTTCTCTGAAATTTGAAGGCAGCAGACATTTTATAAAAGTTCCCACTTGCTAGTCTGGATGTTTAGGGGAAAATTCTAGAGTTTCCTTATCTGAGGCTCAGTCTAGGATTTTCAAAGGCCTTAAGAGAGATGCATCCCRTTTGCTTTTTGCCTTCCCCAGCCCTTGACAGCCCAGAGCTCCACTGGGAGCGCACACTTTTCCACCCAGAACAAGTCTGAGCAGGCTGAAGTTGGAATGACTAATTTCTGTGCACTGTCACCTGATTATTCAGCACAGCTACATCCAGGCCAAGCACTCTTCATTAGCTCCTGTTCTTTCTCAGTAATCCCATTCAGTTCATGTCTGTGAGAATTTTCAGTTTTACACAAATATACAAGTGGGTAGTTCTTTCAAAACTTGTATGCATTTGCATGCAGTACCTTTTATACTTGCTCTTGAGAGCCATCCTTGGATCTCTGCAAGAGAATCTGTCTGTAAAACTTTGCAAAATTTCTCCAGCACCTAGAATATGTACAGGAGAGTTACAATGAAGGAGGAGATGCTGATTGGCAACATCCATTTAGCTCTAGCTTTGTGCATATGCAGAGTTTTACAGCTGTGCAAATTGTCTAGAGACTGTCCCATCAGTTTTGCTGTGGTAGGCAGATCCGTGGGCTAAGGACAGCAGTCTGCAAAAAGTAATGCTGGGAGAGTACCAGGTACAGAGCATTTTAGAGACATTGGAAGGAAACTGTATGCAGAGGTTAGTATATATAAAGCTTCTTGATATGACATACAATATTTGCAGGCTGTTTTCTAGAGGATAGGTTTCAGCCCATGTGCTAATTGCACTGCTCTGTCAATGATTTCAAATAGCAAGTTCCAGTTATATGAGAGCTACTCAAAGTAAATGCTGAATACAAAATTTAAGTTAATAGGATTCACACTGGAGATAAAAATTTGACAAAAACCTCCAGTGATTCAGCACCCTCTTCAAGAGAAATRAAAATGTGCAACAACACAGAAAACCATATACTGCAGCACTGATGTTTTACCTTTATTCCCTGATCCAGGTAGCTTGGGGTGTAATTCATGTCCTCATGGATGTGAGGATTGTGATGCAAGTTGGTGAATGGAGAGGAAGGCAGGGTGYGAGAAGCAGCGTGGATTCCCTGGCTAGTTGCAGGTGGTGCAGAGGTCTGGAATTGTTTTTTCACAAGCTTTTCCAAAGCAGAAAACAGTGTATAAAGAAATAACTTGACTCCATTTAAACAGCAGTTAACGGCAATGTGAAATAGATGACTAGTACTGGTCCACATCAAGGCTGTGAAGCAGAAAACGCATCTAAAACTGTTAGAGGTTCTATTGAGTAGAGGCAAAATTAGGAAATGCACAGGTTGTTACACCTCTAATACCTAGTCACCAAGAACAGTATCAGATATTCATAATCCGTAACATTGGATTTTTCCCTTTACTGGCAGGGAAGAGATGTGAAACAGTCCACTATATTTTACTTCAAAATGTCTTTTTGGAACAGCTCTGTGTTCTGGAGAGATTTGCGTTTTGGTATAAAAATGAAAGTGACCCAGTATAACAACTAATGGAAACTGACTGAGGAAGGGATTAAAGGTGGACCTCTGGATGCTGTTTGCTTTTTAGTCATTAATTTGTAGCGTGCTGCTGGGTGACTCTTCACTTCTTTGTGAGCAGGTCTGTGAAAAGCACTTGAGTCGTAAAGTGCTCAGCAGATTTGGTTTGTAAATGCAGTGGGGAAACCTAGAGGAAAAGCAAAGGGCAACTAATGGAGTTATTAACAACAGTAGTTTACTTAGTGTGGCTAAAAACCAGTATCTGACCACTACATACAGTATCTTTACATACAGTAAAGATAAAGCATGGCATACCCTGCTCAGTAACCTACGAACAACAGTGAGAGAGAAAAAAAACAGTTAAAAAGAGGAAAATTTCAAGAAAAATTAATCTTTACCTTCAGGGCTCTATGCAAAACATCTTAGCAGTGCCCTCTCCTGTCCAGCAGCAATACAGCAAGGCTTAAATTGACCTTTTTGAAAGCCTGTGCAGTCTTCATATTATACTTAAYGATGCTGTATTTGTAATGGAATAGTAACTGCATCTCAGCTATTGCATTGTCACTGTAGAGGTGATGACTAATTAGATAAGCTGCATCTTGAGACTAAGGAGTTATGATGAAAATCTTTTACTGGAATTTATGAACACAGCTGCAAATTTGGATCTAAATCCCTCCTTGCTTCTTTTACAAGAAAATGTCAGAAAAACTACTTTGCAAATAATCTAAAGAATCTCTGCATTGAAAGGAGAGGGTACAGCTTTTTCTTGTACTTATCTTTTGTATATAGTGTGACAGATTTTTCCCTATCAGTTTGAGACTAACTGAATTTTAGTCTCGCTTTCAGCTAGTTTGATGATTTTTCTTACTAGCAAAGCAGTGAAACTGCCAGTCTTGGCACTGTATCAGTGATCAGCTTTGATTTTCTGTTGTTTCTTTTTCTCTAATAGTTTTGTAACTAATTACCATGCACTTCCAAGTTTAGATTATGTTATTCGGTATCAGGAAGCTTTGAACATTTCCCTCTTCTCCCTGCACTTCCCCAGCAGTAATTAAGCAGTGCCTTTTGCATGGAAGAGTGTAGGGCTCCCTCTGAAGCCTAGAAACAAGTTTTTCTGAGTTTCTCCGTTTCGTCTTGCCTTCTCTAAACTCTGTCCAAGGGTTGTACTGAGGTGTTTGTTGTCTCCGTTGGCTTGAGGGTAATGTACTGACAGTTAGTTTTTGCACAGATACTTATCCCACCAAGAAAAGTTAAAATTCTAAAGAGAGAAATTCTGATCTTTTGTCAGATAGTAGTTTGCTGCTTTGTTGAAAAAAAGAAGTCAAAAAGAAGGGTTACAGCAGCATCTGTACCTTCTGATGCAGTTATTCTTTTTGGCCATTTACTGAGGGAATCTGTCAGAGACAGCATGCAACAATCAGACTGTACATGAATATATTGGTGTATGATGTCAATAGAAAACTTTCCCAAACTTAAACCAAATAAAGGGACAAGATGTAACAGCAGTGCCTAAGACACTGTTGCTCTGGCAGGTAACCCAAGTTTTTTGAGTAGGTARTAATTGTTTGGGGTCGTTTGTTTGTTTGTTTGTTTTTGTGAGCTGGCTTTAACCATTTCATCTGCTATATTTGCAAACTGTCACATAACTAGCAAGCTAAATTGTAACTGCTGACTAGCTTGATTTATATCCCTCGGTAAGCTTAAGCTATTATATTTTCTTCAGGCAAAACATCTTTAGTGTCATATTGCAGTCAGAAAGGGGATGTATTTTACATCTCCTATACAAGTGTGTGTTTTCTTTCCTTGAAGAAAGAAACACATTGCACATACATCCTCCTCAAACCTTGCAATTCACTGTAAAAGAAGCAGGAAATTCACCCAGGCTCTGTAGGTGTGGTGCAAATACAGGGTTAACAGAGGCATYTTCATGGCTACTTTACTGCAGAGGTGAGTAGGAGGGTTAATGTCATTCTTAAGAAGTTTATTTCATAGGTTTAAAAGAAAGCCAGGGTGCAGGATAGTCTAATGACTAACTAGTATTTTGCAGCTGGAAACAAGGAAGGCTCATGTTAAAGGACWTCTTTTCAGTTTAACACAACATTTGAGCAGTGTCTTCTGCTGTTAGTACAGCAGAACTCAGACTCTCAGTCACAACTGTTGATGTAAAGATAGAGACTCAGCCAAAAGCAACACATTCATAACTTGGTTATCATCCTGCTTAATACCATAGCCATTCCCAGCTCTAATGTTCTACATTTTGGATCCTCACATCCCTCTTTTTGGGTCTGTGTTCTCCTTACCAGGCTGAACCAGTCAATTCAAATTACAGTTTTCAGAAKTGTGAAAGAGAATGCTAAAATAAAGGATTGTATGCTAGCTTTTTATTTACCTTTTTAAGTGAATTAGGGGTATTTGGAATCCCTTCAGCAATGTCTCCAAGCCCTTCTTCCCCATGTTCTGGAAGTCAACAGGTAAATTCTTTTCACAAGTTGAAAAATAAAAGCCATAAGATAACACTTTACATTATGTCCAGGGTGCCATTTTTAATTAAAATACATTGGCTGTGGTCTATGGTTTAGAAATCTGTAAGAGGATATATTTCCTTCCCTTTTTATTTGCTTTTATTACTTTGCACAGCAAATGCAATTATAAGCTGGGATGCCTAACAAAGTTGAATAAAATCCTGAAAAGCTTATCACATGGATGTTCATATACAGTGCTATGTAACTACTACTGCAGAATGTTTCCCACAGGTGCAATAATTGCTGATAATTGTGACAAAATATTAGATGCCTAGTGAGTATGTTATCTTTAAAACATATAAAGTTAAAGATGTAATCAGCAAGAAGAAAAGAAATTATTAAGATGCAGTGGCAAACACAGAGAGAAGAGAAGAAATGCTTGCCTTTTTAATATAGATTCATTGCCCTAGGTTCCCTTCACATGGACCTGAGATGTGATGAGAAGGTGCCCTGACTAAGATCTGGTTCCACCTTCAGCAGCTGAGGTTCCTTTGCTGCTGCTGCATAAAGCAGCAGTTTGGTGCCCCCCTACTCACGTGTCCCAGACTGAGAAGAGCCTAACCCCCTTCTCAGGCAAGCCTCCAGCCTTGGAAAGTAGTTGTTGGTGGATGCATTGCTTGTAATGTTCCCAGGCAGCACATGCTGTTGGTCAGCTGTGCGCTCCACGATTTCTGTTTTGCCAGGAGATGCACGTTCTCTTAAAAATTTCTCTCTCTCCCTTACAACACAGATGGGAGCATTGTTTAGCCCTGTGCAAAAAGACAAATGGATATAGTCTTTACTACAGGAAGCAAGTGTGCATAGTGACTTTGTAGATGATCTCAAATGGTAGTCTGTGGTGAATGAATGAAAAACATATAAATTTGTGTATATAAATAAAGA
Source organism: Rhea americana (assembly GCF_003343005.1). NCBI lineage: Eukaryota > Metazoa > Chordata > Aves > Rheiformes > Rheidae > Rhea > Rhea americana. The sequence goes on along the minus strand of NW_028187188.1, from coordinate 732,755 downwards.
GCTTATGGAATGAGTCAAAGGACTTTAAAGAATTTGAGAATCCTAGTAGGAAAGTATCACCTGTTGTGATAAAATTTGCAAATCCAGTATGATTTAGTCATTGCATTAGGTCCRTGGTTGATCAATCACAGTCTGTGGTGCTCATGCTAGAAGCACGATGGGAGCAGAACTAGTAGCGTATATGAGCAAATGGTACCTTCTGTCTTTTAGTATTAGAGAGAGACATAGATGAGTTCTGTATCCATTGCTTCACATGTATAGTCAGCTGGAATTTTTATTTTTCTCAAGTGTTTAAAAAAACTACCCTGTGTTTTTTTTTCTTTTGACCATCCAATGAGACTTGCTCTGCATCTGCATCTCGAGTCATTTTGAGACCAAAATCCCAAATGCATGGCACACAGTACCCAAAGTGAGCATACTGGAATAATCTAGTTGAGCTCATTCATTCCAGGGCATCTTGTTCAGGTTCTAGACCATTTCTTTTGTATCACTTCCAATTTTAGAGCATACTTTAAAGGGGAAGATGATAGAGTTGTACATATTATTCCTGTATCATTTTTTTCAGTGCTATATACAGAAAAAAATTTCCTATCTCGTTACCCTACTCACTGCCTTATGGTGGTCTGTTGCACAAAGAATTCACATTACCTTTCCATAAAGAACCTCTAGTCTTTTTCACACAAGTGCTTTTTGAAAGCATTTCTATTCTCCCTTATTGTGGCTTGCATTCTGTTATTGTTAGATGTATAACATTGCATTTAAATGTTGTCTAACATCTTATAATACTATTTTTTAAATACAACTGCATTAAACATATTACAGAAGTTTAAGCAGCCTACATCTATGCTATTACCTTTTCTACTACCATCAAATCTATATTCTCAAAGAGTTAAACCAAACTTTTATGTTCTCTTTTACAGACCTGTTTTCCAAGAATCCAGACACACTAACATGATTATGCTCTAATCTTTTCACACTTCATCAGCTGAATCCTTATCAACAATTCTACTAATTGTCTCTGGACTCCCGGCAGGCTAACAGCTTTTAGCTGCCTTAGTGCATCCTACCCACTGTTCTTGACTCTTGGCTCTGCCAGAGCTTTTTCAGTTTCCTCAGACTTCTCTGCTCTTCTAGGACTTAAAAAGTTGTGCTAGGAACTTTTAAATTACGTTACTGGCTTCAACTAATTCTTTAACATTCCTAGATGCAAATTACTAGATTTTTTCATTTTTACCACATTAAGCTCTAGTCAGATGTCTTTGGGACTGCCAAATTTACTGAGAAACTGGAAAATAATTTACTATGAGAGACAATTTTTTTCTCTTTCTTTCCAAGTGAATACTACACCTTTTTCCTGAACCAGTCTTAGCAATTTCATGCTGTATTTTATTACTGGGCCTATGCAATTGGCAGAATGTCTTTCCTTCCTAATATATCTAAAAATAACTGCTTAGTTGGCCCTTCTTACGTATGTGTCCTGGTAGTTCCTAGCGTAATTTTATTGTAGTCCAACAGATAAGAATCAATTTGGAAAAACTGCCTTGTGAAGACACTGACTGTGCATGTGCAAAAAGTCCAAAGTACATGTTGGACTGCAGCCTTGCAGATTTAAAGTTTTGCTGGCTTTCATGTTTATGGTATCTCATAAACTAAGCTCCAGTTTATGAGCATCACCAGTAAAAGGATGGTTCCTGAAACACCACCACAGCTTTGTATTGAAAAACCAGTGTTGACTTTTTCCTTCTTAAACCCTGCCCTCCAATAGGCCAGTTTRTACCCTTCATCTTGTGAGAGATTATAGGTATGCAGTTCATTTCAATGTAATGAACTAGGAGGAGAAAGTTGAACCCAACAACTGAGATTTAGTTAGTCTGTAGATGCATTAAAAGAACTAGAATCCTCCTTTCTCAGTACACTAACAGGAATTGAAAAAGAATACCTTATTTTTATCATTCAAGTAAGTCAAACTGATTTTAAAATAAGAAGCAGTTTTATTAAGCAGTTGATTATTTTTTCCAGAACCTTGATTCTAACAAATATCTGATGTAAGATAAGTACTAAGCAGTAATTACAGCTGAATGTTACTTTAGTGAGGGTGATGAGTTAGTAGAGTCTACAAAGTTGTTTCTGAAACAAAAACCAATCCTTAGAAGTACTGTTTCTTCTCTTGCTCAGGCACTTGATACAGTGCCTTTCTCCATATTCCTTTCAAACATAAGAATTGTAATCACAGCCAGATCTATCGTACAGCAAAGCAGCACAGTGTTTATAGAACAGGAGGCTAGCATTATTACATGCTGCGTTGTGTAATAGGTTGCTCCTTGAAAGGTGTAAGGATTATATAGGTGAGAGTGAAATGTAGTTTTTTTTTAAAAAAAAAATAGTGAACAACTGTCTCTTTAAAATTTCTGGCACTTTCGGTACATTTGTGAGCACAAAAGGAAAGATAAAGACAGTAATTTAGCTTAAAAGAAATTCCAGACAGTTCTTCTTGAGAAATGGTTTTAGTTGTACCTTATAAAGAATTTAGCACTGCTAACCTTTACATTGTCAACCTGAGATTTTCCATTTTTGAAGACAAGTAAAGATGCTTAGTGGGTTGAAGTGAAGGTAATGACTTTGTGAGTGCATACTGGAGTGTACCTAGGGCATGTTCTAAGTTRTGAGCAAGAAATTTGTAGTGAAGTGTGTTTTAGTAGAACTTTTGCAATGTTTTATTCTGAGTAAGATGTCATTCGCTCCTGTCTGTGCAATGTATACTTCACTAGCATGCAAATGACCACACCAGGAACACTGCATATCCTTATTGCCCCTGAAGGGCCTCAGTATTTCAGTCATGACTAGTTATATAGTTCCAAATGTGGRATTTTTTACTGAGTTTGTGCATGCTGATGAAATGCTTCTCTTATTGAGATACTGGAAACAGGAAGGGTGGGTGATTTTTAGARCAAAATCACATTACAGTCATATTTCTCTTCACTCTTGCCAGGGCAGTTTTGCAGGCTAGCTCTGTGGTCCATGAACAACTCTTACCTCGTATGTGACAAACCATCCTGGGATGAGGAACATGCCTGGACAAGAAGTACGTCCCATCTGAGCTTCTAGAGGGAGTGTAACGCTGGTTGTTCTGTGGCATGTTGTGGTTGAACTGAGGTTCAGGCTGTGACTTGAAATTGATATTCATTGTGTAACCTTTTTTATTCTCTTACAGAGTGTCATTTTGGAGAGCACGTTGGCCCGCCAGCTCATCAGGTGAGGCCAAATGCTGGAAGTGAAATAAAGACCGTGAATTGACATGGACAGAAAGATAGTGAAAATTTCCAGTTACTGTTTTWCTTGTTAGTGCTTTGTATCTTTTTACCTCTTCCACGCACATTTTGGGGAAGCTCTAAGCACAAGAGGGTGGAAGCAAGCTACTTACTGCTTTGCTCCTAAGTAGGTACTCAGTCATCTAATACTGCCTGTGGTCACTTCTCAGCTGTCAGTCATCCAGCTGCTCTTACTTCCATGTAGTTTTTGTTCAGGAGCTCAGCTGCTCATTGCCGTGCATATCTGAGACATCTTTGTGTGGTAATAGAGTATATTAAAATATAGGGATAGGTTGCTTTCTCACTTGTGAAGAGAAGTGAAGGGACTAGTAATTGACAGCACAAGAAATGTCCAGGCCTTTTTGATTTCTGTCTTTACTAAGAACTGTGTATGCAGTGAGGTAGTCCTATGTCTCTTAATACTTGGAGTCTGCTCTAGATTTTGCTTTTAGAGGTTGAATGATAGACTGGTAGCTGTTCTTACCTTTAACTTGACTTTTTTTCCTTCAGTGCAGTAGAAATCACTAGTGTTCACAGTGTTTGTCTCTGCCATCTTGGTTAGGATACTCAGAACAATAACTTCCAAGGTTGAGAACATCTCAACAATGGTGGGTAATTGAAGGCATCTTGCAAATATCACACACAAAGTTTATCTAATCTACCTCAAAACCATCTAGAATCAGGTTCATTTGGGTTCATTTCTCTACCATGTCCTGGTGGTCAGTGACACTAATGAATTACAGGTAATGTGATGTGTCTCTCTGAGTCACATTTCTGCCCTGGACATTTCTGGCTTCATATATGTGCCTTCCAAAGGACAATTTTTGGTAATATTTCCTAGATAAAATTATAAACAGAACATCAACTCTCATCTCATAAAAGCATTACAATGGAAAGATACAAACCTAGATTAAATAGCTTTTTAACATTTATGTCTTTCCTGACAATCCACGAAGTAAAAAATTATGGACCATGCACCATCAAATGTATTTTTGCTTTTGTTTTAAATAATTGCRATGAATACTGTAGACAGAGGATATTGTTGCTGTTGCCATTTTATGTTTGAGTCTTAGCTACAGCTTGTTGGCTTTAGTTTGCATTGAGCCAGAGCACATGGAAATACACTAAAAAGAGGCTTCTTTTGTTGTTCAATCACACCAAAGTCKATTTAATCAGAACAGGAAAATCTTGTTTTCCTTATGACATATCTGAGCTTGGTGTTCTCATGGCTCAGGATATAACATATAAATAAATAAAGTGTAAAGCAGCCTCCAGTATCCACTCCGTGGCAGTTACTATGACACCTTAAGTTTTGCTTCTTATGCCATATTTGACTGTTCTGTAATCTCAGGTAGGCCTTGTTTTTGAAAAATAACAGGTGTAACTGCAGTTTTAACTGTACAGCTCCCAGTGCTGACTCTTCTATTCTGGAAGAAATGCATCTTCATAAGAAGCTATACCAGCATAACAAGGGGTAGCGTGATTATACTTAGGCTAATATGTCTYCTCATGGCACAGGCCCCTCAGGCTTTTCTGCAGGTTAGTGGAGCTAACTCAGAGTTGTTTTCCTCCATGCTCTTCCTCYCTCCTCTTCCCCGAAAGACAGGAGGATCAAATTGTGTTTCAGATGTTATCTCACAAGTAGTTGTGGAGAACTCTCCCCGTAAGAAAGTCACCTGTAAGAGCTCYTGACTGGGAAGGCTGGGTAGGCTGAGAAAGGAGAAATTCAACAGCTATCTGTTGGGGACAGTAGGCACTGTGTGGCTTTTCGTACATTTTAAGGTATATGCAGAGAAAATACGATTGGGAAAAAGGATAGGACAWTTTTTTCAAGAAGCTCTTAATTACTTCCAAAGTTACATTTTTTTTCTGTAACTTTTTCTGACTCAGGAAAACTCAAATAAACTGACAGATTTTGCAATGTGCACAGAAGGTCAACAAATACAAGGCTTCCTCATCTGAAAACAAAGAATGTAAATTCCAGAGTTGAAGGTCTGGCGTTAAGTTCGTTGTATGCCATGAAAACCAGCCAAGGCAAGGTCAGTGTTTGTCCCTTGTGAACTGGCACATTCTAGTGCAGGAGGACATGGGATGGAAGCTACTGTTCATGGAAGTGCTTTGGAGGTGATGGGGAGCTTCAGGGGGCGAAGGGGGAATGTCTAGGAGCAGATAAAATACTTAAGGGATAATGTGAGTAACAAATAAAGATGAAAATAAGAAAGAGAAGGAAAGACAGGTGATTTCAGCAAATATTCTTTCTTAATTATGATCTGAATTACYTTCTAACTGGCATTTTGATTACATACAGCAATACTGGCAAATTGCAGGTGCCTTAGTGTTAGTCCTGAACACTGCTGCCTTACACAAATCATTCTCAGAGTGAAGAAAAAAGAAAGAAAGAAAAAAGGCATTTTGCCAGATAACCTGATTTCAGTGTCATCAAAACAGATGTAGTTAATTTCTTCTGTACTAATCCAGTTATTTTCTCTAACACTTCTCTCTTTTTTCTCTGACACTCGAATGTTCATAAATTCATTCATAAAGTCAAATTTCACCTCACTACCAAATTTTGTATTGTTAGAACTCTACTGACTTGCTCCTGATTTTTATAAAGTGAATTTTGAGGTCAGAGTTTGGTTTGGGGGAAAATAATAAACCTGGATGCTAATTTAAAAGAAAGACTTTCCCTAGAGTTACTATTTATACAGTTAAGTCAGGTAYGAAGCAGTTGCCCTTGGCAATTAACACTGTCTTTGGTTGTGATGTGTAAGTTACTTTATAGGTTTGTGGTTTTCTCTATTAGTGTAAGAAAGAAGATTGAAAGGTTAGAAATGATAAAATTGAGGAAAAGCTGTAGTATGATGCATTAATCAGCACAGAGAATTTTAAGTAGCAAATTAATGTAATGACTTTTGTATGAAGTGTTTTGATTCTGAATTCTGCAATGCACCTGTGGCATTGCACTGAGCTTTGATTTTTTATTTTTCACTATATCTAGTAATGCATAACTGGTTCACATGGAACAATAAAGGATTAAATGATTTCTGATTCCATCTTGTAGGAAAGGAAATTCTTCCTTTTTTTTTGTTTTTGGGGTTTTTTTTTGTTTTTAAGGACGTGAATTATAAACAACATACAGCACTGGTGAGCCAGTCCTAGCTTAAAATTAGCTAACCTGTCTTGTTCACTACAAATATTAGGGAAGGTCTTCATCTGTAACTGCTGTCTTACTGTGATTTCAGTGAAGAACATGCTTTCCATTTGGACCAGTTTCTATGTTAAATGCATGTTCATCAAAACGTTTTGTTGGGATTATTGTCCATCAGATGGCCATCTATCCAAAGGCTGCTTTAGAGTCTGGAACGAGAATGCTTTTGTGCCATTAGTATCACAGTATTTTATCCTAGCTTTCAACCACTCTAACTTTAAACACAAATACCAAAATATATTAGCAGAAAATTTRATTAGAAATTTTATTTGGGAGACAAACTTTCTTTTTTAAATGTGTAATGCTTGCCATGAAATACATAGTCCTTAAGATTAAATGCTTGCTAAAAGTAGTGTATAAATAACTTGTAGAAGCAGAAGATACCTTATTTATCTTATTTTTGTGGAGCTTCTGATTTTCAACATAATTCTACTTACATTTCTATGTATGTTACTCTTAAAGGACTAACTATGTCTGTTTACAAGTGTTTAAAAAGAAAGTCATGTGCAAGGATTTTTTTTACTAAATTGCTCAGTAGATTTTCCGTGGCACTCTTAATTGTCTTGTAAAACCTAAGTCTAAAATCTCACCAGTTATTTAGAAACCTCACGGTACTATATACAATTGTTGCTGACAGTGTATGTTCTTGCGATATAGGGGTATTACCCTGCCAAATCARTATTCATGACACTGTATTAACAATCAATTTACTAAAATTAAGTGCAACGATAGCACAAAGAATTGGATGCTTAAAAAAGTGTATCACCAGCCGTTGCTGTTACTTCTATTTTGTAGATAAAATCAYATCCAGAATGTTGATTCTTGAAGGCCTCCCATTTCCTTAAGAAAGTGTATAGTAGTTATTTAGAATACTCTACTACTCCACTAACAGTGGCTCTTAGGGCTCTTAGTGGGCTCTTAAGAAAAAATGGTTGATATCTGTATCTTTACAACTTATGGTGTTGGTTGTATTTTTACCAGTTACCAATCTATACTTTGAAAACTTTTAAAATTGGTGTAAAGAAAAGGAAAGTTGAACTACCTGATAAGCAGTGCTGCAAAGGACGTCCTTTTTAGTAGAATGCCAGGTCAACTACAGCCGGTGAACTTCCCTCTGTGCTGAGCATTCCTGTCTTTTCTAGGGTGAGAGTCGGACAGAGCAAACAGGGGGCCTGGTTGTGTGCAGTGCTAAACAACTTTCTAACACGCAGACAGATGTCTTGCGAGTGGAGGGAAATATGGCAAATCCAGAATCTCCTGTGTTCTTTACATCTTTTATGACATCTTTTAGCTGTAATCATGGCAACATGCATGTACATTTTGCMTGTCATTAGCACAGAGAAAAACTTCAGTGCTTGTGTCCAGTTCTTATTTTACATTCTTAGCATTTTGTCTCTTTAATATGAGAAGAATATTAGTGATCAGAAAGAATGAGTTAATTCAGAGAATTAATGTTTGTATGAGGATCCAAAAAATGACTGTGCAGAGGACTTCAAAATCACCATGGGTTCGTGTGTTCAACAAAATTCACACTCTTGGCTAGTGTTTTGGTAATGGTTTTTTTYCAGAGTACAAGTACTACATAGTTGCCCTGTTCATTCTCAACAAGTGAAATTGTCATCATCAGGATTAATGAGATTAGATGAGTAAGTATAAAAATGTATTTTCCAGCATTGTCCAGTTGGCAGTTAAATACAGTTGTGACATTAACAKTTGAAATTTAGTAAGAGAAAGAAAATCTAGGAGAGGGATTGATACATTGCTGTGTTGCCACTGGTTATTACTGGAGATGTCTCCAGTGGTACTTTGCGGGCAAAATAAGATTCCTACTACATTTAATTTGCAACTGTAGTACGCTTTTCAGATCTCCTTAGAAATCCTCTACGATTACAAATGATAATACATAGACTCAGTCATCAAGTCCCAGGATAYTTTGTGACTGTGTCTCAGGTCCTGAGGCTCTTGATTTCTTACCGCTGCTCATGTTCCAGAAAGTTCAGCTGTCAGAAGTTACTTTTCCCTCCCTATGAGGGTGGACCAGCATCAGTGGTCTTGGTCCCATCACTGGCCACAGTACTCCATAGACTTGCAGCCTCYAGGCACAACCATTTCAGGATATAGTACCCCCAAGAGACTGCTGCRCATTTAGTGKTTTTGTTTTGTTTTGCTGGCTTTGCAAGCCATCTTGGGGACAAAGAGGAGGATAAGAAAATACTAGGCAGGCTCTGAGGTCAACAATAAATGAGATTTAGGTTTCTCATCATGATTTTAAAGTCTTTAGCGAGAAAAGGAGGCACACTCACTCTTTTTCTTTTTGCACCTCATCAGGAGTGGGTATGCATTGTTCACAAGAAATAAGAGGAAGGCAAAAAAAAATAAAAGGAAACTGGGTTTTCTTTGCATTTGGAGGGGGAAAAGAAGAGTTTCTGGAATGACTCTTGTATTAATCATTTTGATAAGTGATTGGAGAACTTGCAGGATAACGGGCTAAGATGCTACTGAATCTGTGCAAGAAGAGGAGGATAGATGGCAGAACCTCTGAGAAAGGGGCTGCCCCCAGCAGCATTCTGTGAAGCCTGGTGGCCTTTTCTCCTGCAGCCCAAAGTTGCCTGTTATCACTTCCTTCACTGTAAGGCCGGTGTACAGGAGAGGCTGTTGCCATGAAGGCACAGAGGGAGCATGAAACATGGGCTGATTTGGAGTTGTCACATTCTCAGAGGCAAAGTGCCAGTACCCAGGGACATTTTCTGTTATTGAAAGCACTTCTATTGATTCTGTTTAGATAAGGCCAACAAGGTTAGCATGAAATTGTGAATCTGCTGCTCCATGAATCCTGTCCGTGGATGAGGGAGAGCACAAGAGAGTCAGTTAACTGAAGATACCTGCATCATTGCTACACGTGACTTTGTTGGAAGGAAGACTTCGAGGATTCCGAATGATGGGGAGCAGAGTGCAAGGTAGACCTCTTTTATACTGCTGTTCAGTTAATTTTCCATCAGTTCCCTACACGCTAGTCAAATAAACCCTGACAATAAAATGGTTTTCTGTAGGCTATGGCTTTCTGCCTACAGAATAGGGTGCAACTGCAARCCTTGTTTTTGCAGCTTATGTAGTGGACATAAATGTGCTGCACCTTTTTACATGATTGCTTGGGAATTACCAGTATTTGCTATAAAAGCAGCTTAAGCAAATAGCCAGCTGAACTTCTTAAAAGGGAAATGCCATTGAAGTCTCAGGTAGTGCAGTATCTTCTTCGTCCAAATACAGCAAATAAAAGTGAGGTTCGGGAACAACATTCTACTGAAATACAATTCAAGGAGCTTAACCTGTTTTAAGCTTGGTAATAGGGATTGCTTGATGAAGGGAACCGTTTGTAGTAACATTTTTCTTTTTTTTCTTTTTTACAAAGCAAAGGAGTGCAGTCATCAACTAGGAAATTGTATCTAAGTTTGACTAAGATGCCTACTGCTGATGCTGCAAAACAACAATTGATAATGTGTTAAATGTTGAAGAGGTGATGACATGCCTCAAAAAAAGAATGATAGAGGCAAGTGAAGGGCAGTAGTCCTAGCTGCCAAAATTATGTATTATGTATATGTGAGATTTACTTTCCCCAGAGTTGATCTGTATTTCATCTAGTAGAATGCTTATTTTTAGAAGTTGTGAGCCAAGGTCTATGGGTTTTGCAGTTGCCTTCCACACCTGAAGACTGAAAATGACTGTCTTGATTCCCAGCGGTTGTGTCTAAAGCAAATATCAGATATGCTTTACTGTGCTCCATCTGTCCTCCACTTGAGGACTTGCATGGAGCTTGCTATTGCTCCCAAGAGCCACCTTGCTTGCAAAACCAGAGGAATTGGGGTGGCTGGTGTATGCACTGAAGTGTGCTTGTCTTGCCCTGTTATTGGCCTGGCAGGTAGCTAGTATGCATGGCCAGAGACAGGAGGTCTGTTTGCAGCTCAGATGTAACTGAGGATTTTAAGTTGCTCTTGAAAATAATTTTTACTTACCTTCAAATACCAGTTACTTATGCCATCTTTATCTTGGACCGCTTTCCAATAGTCTGAGTTAAACCTGAAGTCCCTTTTTCAAAAGCCCAAGTCTCATGGAAAGCATGCACAGTTTGACATTTAAGCTAGATGAATACCTAGGGAAAATTCAGAAATAGATTTGGGGATTTACGTGTGTGGAATATCAAATCCACGGATTTGTGCAAAACTCTTCTGTATAGAAAAACAGCTGTTCTTTTTCCTGTAAAACTGCGTAACTGAGCAAGATAAATACATTTTAAAGACACGTTTGTCCTTGAGATAGATAGGGGCAGATACAGCAGAGCATTATGGATTTGTTTCAACTAGGGATCAAACAGAAGATGAAATCTTGACCTTAAAGGCCAATTGGAAATACTTTGGCACTTTTTGGTAAGTATCTTGGTGAAAGGTAATTGAGAGAGGTCTGGGTTGATGGGTGATTCCAACAATTACCTTTGTTTTCAAAATGTTAACRTTTCTTTTAAAAATAATTCTCAGGGCAGGAGGGTGATGGCTGTTTTTGGGGGGTGTTTTTGAAAGACCTCTTTTCAAAGCTGATAGCAGACGAGATCTATTGCAAAGTAGCAGTTTGGTGAAAATTTTCTGTGCACTTCTGAGGATTGTGACCTGTATCTATAGTAAAGCAGAACCATGATCTGCTCTGTTGTCTTCATTCCTATAATTCCCATCTCCAACTCTATACTGCTACTGGAAGAGGCATGATGAGTGGAGCTCCTGGACACTTCTTGACAACCTTCCCTCACAAACAGGCAGATTAGTGCTATTTTTGTTGTTGTTGTTGTTTTTGTTTTTTTGCATTCAGGGTCATGTTTACTCATGGAAATACAAAGGGACAAACTTAGAAGGGAAAATAACTTAGGGACCAATGTTCTTCAGGCAAAGGAAATACCATCTTGGTCTTATGTCACATTCACGGTTTTTGCTAACTCAAATAAAATCACAAGCACARGTCAGAACGGTCTGGATCAGCAAAAAGCAACTATATATAAATTGTGACAAAACAAATGGAAATCATGGATAAAAGCCAATCTGAGAAAAGTCTGTGATCTTTCTATGTTCAGACATCTTTGGGGAATGAGGGGAAGGGCTGCTGTAAAATCTAAGGTCTGGATCCCTTAATGAACTGCCAGATGAGAACACTGCAAGTCAGATATTCTCAGTTCTTACTATGGATTGGGAGCTTTCTTCCTTGTGGCTGAACTTCATGAATTTGTCATACGGAGGACTCTCTTTAGGGATGAATTTAGCATGTTCAGGAATGCTAGATACAATTATTTCAACAGTAGGAACATTGATTTAGTGGTTAAGTGCTGCTTCTTTCAGTTCTGATTTCTGGCTAAAATCAGTAAGTTGCTTTGCTGCTTCAATTTTTTTTTTTGTTTGTTTGTTTCCACCTATTTATCTTACTGATACCTGACAAAAACATTTGCATTTTAAGAAAAGCTGGGATTGCATCCTTCTTGTTTGAAGTGGCCAGTGCTCATTGCAGCGGTCATGGTGGTGGCATGGCTCTATGCCTCCCTTCATTTCATTTCTTGCTGGATGTATGCAGCTGCCTGTTTTCAAGGAATAGCAGTGTTCTGAAGTGTACGAAGGCATCCCATTTTATGCAGTTTTAACCAAACGGCAAGCTTGATTGCAAAAAATATTTCTATTGAAACTGTATTTGTTTTGTTATGTTCTCTCACCTTAATTAGGATGTTCAAAGAAGTAAATTGGTAGGAAATTCCCACAAAGGATTTAAAGACAAGGTTACTGGTAGCCTTGCACGTTCACCTGAAATTAACATGGCAAAGAGATTAATCATATTTTTGTCCATGTGATTTTGCAACTGTGTTTCTTTAAGGAGACTTTGGTAACTGAATAAAGCAGAACTGAACGTCTGGAAACTGGACATACTGTTTGACCACTCAGTTATGAAAGAATTAAGTGACAAATTATGGKTTTTTTTCTTTGTATCTTGAAGTAACAGTCTTTTGGAGTTAAAAGAAGGTTCAGTCTCTAAACCAGTTCATGTCACTAGACTTTTGCTGCTAAATCTAATTAGTTGTGATTGTGTTTGTAATTTGGGCTTTTCTCAAGCTGTCCTAATTGTGAGGATTTAGATCAAAACAACTCAATACAGACCACRGAAAAGGCATCAGAGGGCGTAGAGCTATGATGTTTATAAATGTTGTGGTAGTATCATGTGTGTATTGCAAGGAAACTTGGGTGCCTTTGTTGCTTATATGAACTTACCATTATTACTGAAAGTTCTTTTACTCATTTYGTAAAGCGAATATAATCCAAGCCGACAAACTGCATTCAGATTCTGGATATGTAGGTATCCAAATGCTCTTTCCGCAAGACAATTTGCAGTATCGCTGTGGGAAGTTACAGGACTCAGATAGGTGTAATCCTGCCGTGAAGATTACCCTATTTTCCTGAACCTGTCTTCTGGATTTTCTACGTGTTTCCCTTTTCCTGCTGATCCCAGGAAGAGAATCCCACAGTGTAGATACAGTTGTTGTCTTGCAGAAGACAAGGCTGCRTGGGGGCACTTGGGCAGTGCTTGCTGTAGCCACGCTGAGGACAGGTCTCAGCAGCAGGAAATTTGCTCAGGGTTGCACGATGCTGCAGCTGCCTAACCAGTGACCTGCATGGGGCTGCGCGCAGTGCAGAGCCCTGTTCAGAGTCAGGCTTTTACAGGCGTATGTGCTTTTGCCTCTTGTAACACCTGCTGTTCTCATAGGCACGAGAAATTTTGCCCATCTTTGCCCTTCCAGCACTGCCACCGCCCTGATGTTTTGATCCAAAGATATACTAGCAGTAGGCAGAGCGCTTCCTCCACTTGCCCTTGCGYGGTGCTGCACACACAGAAGACAAGGTGGGAATGAAAAGGAAAGCAAAAAGAGATGTACAGACAGCATGGCTTTGGGGGTCGCTGAATGCACCTCTTCTGTTGTTTTGCTTTGTGCTTTGGATTACATGCTGTGTGCAGGCTGTAGTATTGGTTGGCACTCTAGTCTTCCTGCTTGTGGCTTGTTATCTAAGAAAGCATTTTTGTTCTTTGTTAGCGGTCTGCAGGACTGACTGTATTATTCTTAAGATCTTCCTTGGACRTGCTGGCATATTTCAGGTGTGGACCACTGAAGCCCTCAATCGGAAGCAGTTCACTGAAGAACAATGAATTGCTGTACGTTTTTGGAAAAAAAGCCAAGGAAGTAGTTTCAGATAACAGAAGTAAATATTTGCATGTAGTGCTCTCAGGCATTTCTTAAAGAAAGGTCCTCCTCTGAATCCCAGCTTCCACCGTACAAAGTTAACAAAGCTGTAGAAAAACAGCATTTCACTGGGATCTGCTCAAGGTAATGAATCACTAGAGAGAAAATTATTGCCCRTGGTCACTAGAGTCAAATTAGGTAAACGGCTGATAAAATAATTGTATCAGAGGAGAGATTTATTGGGAAAAATAGATAGGAACTTTAGAAGAAGGGAGGAAGGGAAACAGATAACTATCAAGGAATAGACTGGACTAGAAATTCTTCATTCTTTTACAAATTTTTTCTKGGAAATGCAAGTGACTAGATGTTGCTTCTTGAGGCTTGTGGAAGACCTGTCAGTGTATTAGAGGAAGGTAAGTCGTGGTGTTCTGGATGTATTTCCACACAGAGTATGTAGAATATATCCTGTATCTTGAAGGCATTACTAGGAGAATTTGGAGTTTTTTATATACATTCCTGTGTTGACGTTTTGTGGTATGCTGCCAACATTTTAGTAGCGTCACCCCTCTCAAATTTTCAACCTGRCATGATGAGGAAAGCTAGTGGTGTTGCCTACACTTGCCCAGAGCTGCCAAACCTTTCCACYTCGAGCTCTTTAGTTGTCACTCCACTCTGGGACCAGAGATCTCTGGGTGTGCAGGGTGCAGGACTGGGGTTACCTGGTTTTTGAGACTGGCCTTCCACACATATGGTCTTTACCAGCTGATGTGTTGAGGCTGCAGCACGAGGTCTCTGCTGGCTTCTTGGTGGGAAAGGGGCTCAGCTCTCCTGGCAGAAGCAGGCRGTACTGAGCCCATGGTAACACTTAACCGAACTCATTTCTCCCTGCTTCCTCTGCCTGTAGCCCTAATTAAATTAATTACAGCTGTASAAGAAATTTTAAGAGAGCAGTGTTTAGACAGGTTATACGTGTTATCTCTTTTTGTTTGTTTGTTTGTTAAAGGAAAATGCCAATTTCAAAATGTTAGATGTAATTCGGAAATACAGGTGAGGCTTGAAAGCCACAGCAAGGGTGTGCAGCGCTGATCAACATCCAATCTTACGTTCTGCTGCGCAGGGGAGACCGCTTTGGGAAGAAAACAAAGGCCTCCGGAGCTCACCAGCCGGCCCGCCGTGAATCGCGCTCTCAGGCRACGTCCTGCCCCTGCCTGCTCTGGAGCCCGGGACCCGACCTGCTCCCCAAGCAACAGCAGACCCGGGGCGCGTCACCAAGCCGCAGAGCCTCAGCCCTGCTGTGCGAGCGGGGCCAGCGCGCCCCTCGCGCCGGGAGGGGGTGAGTACGCTGGCAGGCAAGAAGCCATCGGGCCTGCGCTCCCCTCCTGGGATCAAACCAAAGGGTCATGCAATGACTTGCAAAACAAAGTGGGCTGTTGCACCTCGTACAAAACACACACCCTCTCACAGCACTTCTTGCTTGCTGAGTTGGAGTCTTTGCATCAACATGTTGTCCTTGGTCACTGTTCGCTCAAAGACTGATGATTAATGAGTAGCCAGGCTGTGAAGCTAAGGAAAAGAAATGCCCCTGAGGAGCAGGTATTGCAGCAGAGGGGCGGTCGGCCTTTTGTAAGTGGCTTGCACAGTAGCCTGTCTTAGTTTATCAGACGGGCTCTTGAGGTGGCTCCAGAGTAGTTCAGAAAAGCTGAGGGGCAAGAGTGACACAGCTGAGAGCAGGAAAAAAACCCGCCGTGTTTAAGACGCTGCCTGTTCTCGCTGCTGTGTCCCTGCTGCTGAGACTCCTCTAGCAGCCCTTCCCTCCGCTACAGYGCCACTTCAGAGTAGTAAGCCTGGAGGGCAGCCTCCCATGGAGGTGCAGAGAGGGGACAGCTCTGAGCCGGAGGCTGTGCTTCCTTCCCGTGGTGCCGAGACCACCACAGACGGGACATGGAAGGCACAGGGGTGAGACGCAAAAGGCCACGATGGGAGTACTGTGAAGAGCCGCGTGTCCGCCGAGTGGTTTATTTTCTTTCTAGTGCTTTAGGCGTTTAGGGGGTGGGGCTCAGCCCCAGGAGGCTTGGCTGGGCGGTCTGAGCAAGTATTTGTAGGAGCAGGTTGCAGTGTGTTGGACAGGAGGTGAGACACTGGCAGCCTGACTGCTTTGCAGCTGACTGGACTCCCAGTGCAAGAAACCACTGACAGCAAGACGCAGAACAGACACGCCAGTCAACATGAGCACCGCAGGCAAAGTAAGCAAACAGCTGACTTGAGCAAAGTTTCTTTGTTGCAGATGAGTAATGCATTTGACCTGCAGTTTCTTTGCAGGGACACCTTAATACTAATGGCATACAGTCTGGAGGGCAGCTCACGAGAAAGCTGATACACTACAGCTGCTTTTCTTTGCAGGCCACTGTACTCTCCCAGAAAATGGTGGTTATGCTCTTAAAGGAAATAACTATGCAAAGAGAGCACAACACTGTGTTACTCCAAGATTTTTTTTCATAAAACTTGATTAAAAAAATGATGAGCCAACGTAAGTTAATGGCACCAAAATAAAAATACCTCCTAAAGGTTAGCAAATTATTTTCAATTTCTGATTGGCCAATTTAATTTAGGATATAATATAGTAAGCATCCAAATAACCAAATGTGTTTATCATCAGCWGTATCAGTTTTCATTCTGAATCCCCCAGTGGTTTAGAGTACTTCTTTACTTCTTTATATTTCACCTCAGTTTGTTTTTTTAAAGAAGACATACTGTTAATATTGTGTTAAATTTGAGAGTATAATTATGCAGATGTTAAGATGGTCAGTAAGACTGAATATGCATATAATGAGCTCATAGCTTAAATTACTAGACCAAAATACACTAAGTGTCACATACAATGCAATACTGAGCTTTGCGTCTTTGCTAGAAAGTGACAGGAGCTGTTGAGGTTAATACCGCTGCTGATGTCAGTACGTCTAGCATCTTCCACTAAGAGATGCTAAAATGCACCCCGAGACACGTAGTAACAGGTGAATGGTCAGGAACCCCTGGATGGAAACCCCTAAGGGGTTGCACACTGCTGCAATGCTGCCTAAGAGAGTACCAGGATTATTTGCTGTTACTGCCAGCTGTCTCCACTGTTCTAAAAACAAACAAAACAACAGYACATTTTTAGCCAGTTTTAGCTTTTGTTTTGACAGCTCTCAGTGCAGACTTGAATAATAAGGCAATTTTAGGCAATACAGACTGAAGTTGTATCATGACATGATAAACAGCGTGATTTAGTGCGCTGTCTCCAAAAAGGTACAAACACAGGCAGACAAGCTGAACAAGCTGACAAAAACAAGACAATCCTCCAGAGAAGACAGAAACACAGACCAGCTCGCCTACCCAAACAGTATTAGCTAATGGAGAACTCAATGCTGAAACAGCAATGAGGAGCGATAAGGTATCCCGTTATCCTGGGAGGTTATTACGTATGTTGGTGAAAGCTTTGTACGACAGAAGTTGGACACATTTTTAGGAAAAATAAAATGTATTACAAATAGTTTTTCAACACATGGGCTTATGCACAGTGACTCTTTTTTTTTTTGGGGGGGGGGAGTAGTTTTCCCCTCTCCCTAAGATAGGAGCAGGAGTTTCATATGCAGAAATGTAAGAATGTGGCTTAGTGTGCTGATGTGCCCAGTCCAAGTGCCATCTCTTTCCCTTTTCTGTTTTCACAGGTCATTAAATGCAAGGCAGCAGTTATGTGGGAACCAAAGAAACCATTTTCCATTGAGGAGGTGGAAGTTGCCCCACCGAAAGCACACGAAGTTCGCATAAAGGTATAAAAAAAATGTTTTGAATTGCATACTATTTTGCTGTTAATCACAATTATTTTTACAGGTTTCTAGGATCCAGTCAGGGAACATTCACTAAGCAAGTAGTTAATATTCAGTGAGCTCCTATGGAATGCGCTTCAAGTCCTAAATTCACTCATAAAGAAGTCCCTTTAAAAAAAAAAAAAAAAAGAAAACACAAAAAAAACCAAAAAGACTAGAGGCTTGTCAGGATGGTGATTTTTTTTTCTTTCCTAAGACACAAGTGCTATTAACAGGCTCTGTAAAATTATAGTAAAAGGTCAGCATTTTTATCCTTTATAAAGCGCAGCAAGAACTTCTCTTTTACTTAGTTGTTTGACTCTATGCTAGCATATACTTCAACATAGCTAAATATTTCCTTTTTTAATCTGTGCATTAAGCATTTGTTACATTTCTAAGAACTTTCTCCACAGAAGTCTTTTTCTTGTTAAAGCAGTTTCAGTTCTTACACAAGTGAGGAGAAGCCTCACATGGGGTTGACATTTGTTTTTGTCAGGATAAAAGTGATAAAGCCCTATCTGAATGTTTCAAAAAAAMCCCATGTTGCTATGCTACATAAAAGGTAAAATGGGATGTGGAGTAGGCATGTGTAGCCTAGATCTTTGTGCATATAACATAAATAATTTTTATATATATTCCTTTCATATATATTAGGAACAATTAGTTTTATTTTTGTTCTTCACAAATGATTATATTGCAAGAACATTGCTTCCGCTACTGTTTGGTAGTGCACAGTAAGCATCCACAGAGGAGTCTTGTTCTGTAAATTACAGACTAAYACAAACCACGATAGTCATGAACCACACAACCACAAGTGTTTGCCCCTTAGGTTTATTGTTCGTATATGTGATTTCTGAGGGAAGCAAGTTCTGTACGTGACACAATTAAATGCTGAAATATTCTTGCCTTTTCTTTTTTCTTAATAGATCTTGGCCACGGGGATTTGTCGCTCTGATGACCACGTGRTAAGCGGTGCACTGATTATGCCTTTTCCCATAATCCTTGGGCATGAAGCAGCTGGTGTTGTGGAGAGTGTTGGGGAAGGAGTAACTTCTGTGAAACCAGGTATGAAATAGTACTGAAAACAAATCCTGTGCTTAGCTTTCAGACTTTTGTTTAAATCAAAGACCATGACATGCGTGAATACCTGTTTTGCAGAGGAAAGTGTCCAAATTTTAGTCATTTCAAGGATATGTTAAATGACACCACATGTGGTTCACATTTCTTTTACTATGTTTCCGATCTTGATTTACGTCAAGATTTTCTATCCAATTTCTTTTGGTTTTGACAAAATCATCTAGACTTGTTTTCCGCCTGTGTAGTGCTCCTCCTAGCGTGGGATTGAGAACATACCTTCTTCTCTGTTGGTAAGAGGGAATCAAATGTTAGCTGCAAGTTCTTTAAACATGGTTTATACACTTAATCTCCATCAAGAACGATACAGGTGTAGATTAATTTACCTTAGGACAAAGCAGTGGATTAGACAACATCTCAAAGCACCTGCTTCTGATGTCTTAACATTTAAACAATCCACTGAGTTTAGTGGACGAGAGTTTAGGCCTTTGTTTAAGTATTTCACTTTAAACGTACCGGGGCATACCTGGAACGCACCCTCTGCTGCCGGCTTTGCTCGTGCGCGGCACCAGTGCAGGTGAGTCGGGCTCCCACCGTGGGCTGGGTTGCTCTGAGGACGGTYGTCGGCGTGAGCTGCCCCTCTCGCTGCTCCCTCTTTGACCCGCAGGCGGGAGATACAGAACTCYGTGAAAAGTGCTCGTTTTCCTCTGAACACTGCAAGAAGCAACAGAGTTTCTGTTCACTTTTATGAGACCTAAGAAATTCTAACAAGAGCTGAGTGATAAAGATAAAATATGCAATGAATCAAACGTATATGGAAATGCTGATTTTTTTTTCCAAGGAGTTTGTTATCATACCTAAGTAATTTACTTTTATTACCTCTGTACTTTCAGCCTCTTTGTTCATACTGGCAACAAAGCAGGAAGCCTGTCCAAGGCAGGTTGATATGTATAAGAAAATGTTTTCTTAGAGATCTCTGCTTTGTTCTAACTCCAAGCAGATATTTCAGATTTCAGCGATAGCTCAAACCATTTTTTCTCTGTTTTCAATAATTTGATACATTACTTGATTGTCCAGTTCTAGCAACCATATGTTTTCACATGTGCTGAGACAGTATCTGTGTCTGAACTTCTGCACAGAATACGTCTCTGATGCCTGAGTTACACGTCTGAGATCTACAAAAAGCCCTGMGACCTGCCAAGTTCCTACAGCAGAATGATTACTAAGCCCAGTTCCCTGTTCTAAATTAACAACGGGTGGAGAGGCATTCTCATGTTCTCTAAGGTGTTTTTCCACTTTTCAGTGGGAATCAAAGATTTCCTTTGGCTTTGAACATGTCAAAGGTGAGCCACATTTTAGAACTGCCAAATCACAGTATGATCTGTATTAAATGAGGTATTTACAATACACTGTTCTGGTGGAATATACACAGCAGGTAATGTTGCACTGAGAATGATGTGCTACTTTGTTAATYGTATCATTGTGCTAAAAAATTTGAGATCTTAACTTGTAGGTTGGCAAATTAATAAATTTCCCCTTTCGTGTGCACAGTTCACAGCCTTGTTAGCTCAGCACCCTAGGCTCATGCTGCAGTGGATCTCAGTTTTTATTTCAGTTCTTCACCAATGTGACATTATTTTCCTTTGAAGAAGCAGAWGATGTGATGCACTGCTGACTGAGTACTTGGTGAATGGCAGTAGCTAACTAACTTTTATTATGTAGTTCAGACTTAGTTCTATGAAGGACACTAGGTCTTTTGCACATTGAAATTAGCCATCATAACCCAGCACTAATGCTGTCTTCTGAGACACATGCAGAAGTTTCATCTTCCAAGTCCAGTACTGCACTCATGGTGCATATTTTTCTATGGATTAAATAATGTTTTTACCTGCATGTTTCTTGTCTGCCTTTTTTAACTCCTCTTGTTATCACTGTTGTATTTCTAGGAGACAAGGTTATTCCACTCTTTGTTCCACAGTGTGGGGAGTGCAGCACTTGCTTAAGCACCAAGGGCAATCTATGCTGTAAAAATGAGTGAGTTTCCTCCATTACCTAATGACCTTTGTTTGATTTTATTTACAAAAAAAAAAAAAAAAAAGCCTGTCCCATGCTTTAGAGATCTCATTTGCCATTAATTTCGGTTATCTTTTGAACAGAATTGGTTCACCTTCTGGAATGATGCCTGATGGCACCACGAGGTTTACTTGTAATGGAAAAAAAATTCACCATTTTATTGGTACAAGCACCTTCACTGAATACACTGTAGTRCACGAAACTGCAGTGGTCAAAATCGCTGCTGCTGCTCCTCTGGAAAAAGTCTGCCTCATTGGCTGTGGATTTTCGACTGGTTACGGGGCTGCACTGCAGACGGCCAAGGTAGGTGCTGCGGCGGCTGCTTCTGATGCCTTCTGGGGTCTGTTAAGCATTGAGGCCTGCGAGCAGGTCATCAGCATGGGAGTCAGAGGTACAAGACTCCATTTGCTGACTTCATGGTGGACAGAAGTTTTTTGCCTCAGTTTCTCTGTCTATAAAGTACTTTTGAGTTGTAGACYTAAAATCCCCCCAAACTGTTACTTACCATTACCATCTGTAAGGTTTCCTCTCAGAACTCTAGCTTTATCGCCCTTTACCACTACTCTAGCTTTATCACCTGGAAGTCTGCTGTGAGGAAAGCTCGTAATCTGCAGCAATGCACAAATACGACTTTTACAGCTGGCTCTGTCTCCAAGGGAGTGAAACCACAGCCTGATTTTAACAGCAGTGAAATACAGAGCATCATAAAAAATTTGGCTCTAAACCTGAAGTTGAGACCTGTAATGAAAGCCTCATCTCAGAAATGTATTTTAGAAACAACTTATCTTAGTCACGTGTAAGATTTTAACAGCGTACCTGGCTACTGCATTGGTAGATGCGCTAGTGCATATTCCTTCTCCATGGGTAAACTCCAGCCGTCTTAAGTGAAAATGGGTGGATAATAAGAAATGCACTGTACTTCACCTGGAATGTAACAGGATACCATATTCTTTGATTACTGTAGGTGGAACCAGGCTCTACCTGTGCAGTCTTTGGCCTCGGAGGAGTTGGCCTCTCTGTTGTCATGGGCTGCAAGGCGGCTGGAGCTTCCCGCATCATTGCCGTTGACATCAACAAGGACAAGTTTGCCAAGGCCAAAGAGCTGGGAGCCACCGACTGCGTCAACCCTAAAGATTTCACAAAGCCCATTCATGAAGTGTTGATCGAGATGACTGGCTATGGCGTGGACTACTCCTTCGAAGTCATAGGTCACACTGAAACCATGGTATGCAACCAAAAGAGAGAGTCAAAAGAGGACTTAGTTGGTAGCTGTTCCTCCTCTGATCTGCTCAGCACTGAGGGTGCGGAGCTGAGAGCCACTGGCAAAGTGTTAACCGGGATTTCCAGCCATGACGTGCAGCTGTTTTCCACTGAGCTCTAGGGACAGAAGCACCCTCAGAAGCCTTAGGAAAGGGGACCTGCATGGAGCCCCCRAATATTCTGATAGAAGAAGGGCCAGACCAAAAGGAGACAAGCATTCATCTAACTCAGTCCTCTCCAACAGT
Organism: Rhea americana; assembly: GCF_003343005.1. Classification (NCBI taxonomy): domain Eukaryota; kingdom Metazoa; phylum Chordata; class Aves; order Rheiformes; family Rheidae; genus Rhea; species Rhea americana. The sequence continues at coordinate 710,487 of NW_028187188.1, read as the reverse complement.
GACTAATCACCAACAAATAGGACAGAACAAGGGAACTGAACAAAGCTATGACATGTCTAACCTGTGACAGCAGGTAGGATGGTGTGAGCTGCAGAAATTGTTTGATAAGGTTTCAGTTGCAAAAGGCGTTGCCAGCGGAGTCCTGAGGGGAAGAGGAGGAGAATTTCCGTGTTGCACTCCAATGGCAGATCTTGCATAACCTCAGGGTTGCCCTCTCTGTTTTAAATTCAGGCTGCAGCCTTGGCCTCTTGCCACTACAACTATGGAGTCAGCGTGATCGTGGGAGTGCCCCCYGCAGCACAAAAGATCACTTTTGACCCCATGCTTCTCTTCAGTGGTCGCACCTGGAAAGGGTCTGTCTTTGGAGGTAAGGACAGTGGAAAGATGCTATTTAACTTGCTTGGAAAACTTGTAAATCATTTCAGATCAGATGAGATGCATCTAAATTCATGCTTAGGCTGCCCTACTGGAAAAATACTGATAATTAATAAGGTGACAGGCAGCACAAAGGCAATTTGTTATGAAAACTGTGATTAACAACTAGAAGTGGTTAATGGAGAGAGAGAGAGAGAGAGAGAGAGAGAGAGAGCAAGCAACAGCGCAAGTGAGAAAAAGTGCATCAGCAAGCGAGAGAAGCCACAAATAAGCAAGAGGAATAACAAGTAAAAGAGTGCAAGTAAGACAAAGTGTGTGAGCAAGAGAGTGAAACAGCACGAGCACGAGCGTGCCAATGAGAGAAACAACAAGAAGGGGATAGAGCACACTAGCATGAGGGAGAGGGAGAGCRGGAGTGAGAAAGCGTATGAAAGAGACTGCAAGAGAAAGCAACCACAAGCAAGTGAATGAGCGAGCAAGAGTGAATGAAAGAGCATGAGCAAGTGAGAGAATGTGAGCAAAAAAGTGAGAGATGAATGAACATGAGACTGAGCAAGTGACAAAGTAAATGTAAGAGTGGAGGAGCAAAAGGGAAGGTGAGGGAGAGAAGGAGAGAGGAGGATGGGGGAAGCAGGGGGAGAGAGAAAGGGTGAAAAGGGGTATGAAAAGAGGAGGAAAAGAGGAGARAAGAGAAGGGGAGAGGGGGAGAGAGAGGGAGAGCGAGGAATGGGGGAAAGAAGGAGGAGGAAAAGGGGAGAGAAGGTGGGGAAAGGAGCAATGGGACAGAGGTAGAACGAGGGCAAGAATGGGAGAGAGAAAGGGAGATAGAGACAGGAAGAAAAAGAGAGAAGAGAGGGGGAGAGAAGGATGGGGAGAAGGAGAGAAAAGAGAAAGGGAACAGCAATGGGGAAAGTGAGAAAGGAGGAGAGAGAAAAGGAGGGAGATAAATGGACAGAAAGAGGGACAGAGACGAAGGAGAGAGGGAAGTAAAAAAGAGGAACAGTAAGGGAGAGAGTGAGAAAGGGGGAAAGCATGAGAGAAAAGGGGGAAGGGAGAAATGAGAGAAATCGTGGGAGAACGGTAGCAGGAGAGAGAGGAAGACAAGGAGAACTAAGGGAGAAGGGGAAAGGGAAAGAATAGCAGGCAGACATGAGAGCAGACAAAGGGAGAGAGGAAGAAGGAGAGGAGAGTGAGGGGGGAGAGAGAAAAGCATGGGAGGGAGAGGGGGAGAAAGAAAGGGGAAGAACGGAAGGGGAAGGGCAGGAGTAAGAGGGGGACAGGGAGCGAGAGGGAGTGGGAGAAAGGGACAGAGTAAGAAGGAGAAAGGGGGAGAGAGAAGGGGGAGAGAAAGGGAGATAGAAAGAAAGAACGAACGAACAAAAGCGAGTCAGGACGCTGGAGGACACTGGGGGTCAGACGCACCTGACGCAGCTCAGTTGACGCCCCGGCTCAGCCCCTTCGGGCCCCTCTCCTCAGTCCAGCCAGGCTCTCGTTTGTGCCTTGTCTCAGCAGAGACCCACACGCAGCAAGTCCTCCGGGGCCTGCAGCTGAAGGCCAGCGGCCATACATTAGATTATCCCTTCCCCAGCCTCCTCCTCATACAGTCAATAGGTACTGAACAAAACAGCAAAATGTGTATTAGGCTCTTCTGGAACAGGATCCTGCTATTGAGACAGCTTTATCCAGCTGCTTGCAAGAAAACAGACTCCCATTAATTTGGCCAGAGAATCAAGTTTGCAGTTACCACCACAGATGCCAGCGCTCTGGCTTTGTATGATGTGTGTCTTGGGGGACAAGGGAATCAGCACCTTCAACAATGTGTATTGAAACAGCATTTGACATCAGAAAAGGATTCTTTAAAGACTCAAGTTCTAGAAAATTTGACTTGTTCTGTTAAAGCACTGCTGGGTTCATAGTATGCCCTAGACTCCACTGTAGCATAGCTGCACTTTATACCGTGTTACCTGTTGGAACTTTGTATCACAAAGGTAAAGACCTACTGCAACATCTCACCACGCTACTCTGCAAAAGAAAGTTCACCTGTGAATTCAGTCTGTTCTATTTTCACAAGCATTTAATTTTTTTATTATCCATTGTCTAGATTTTTTTTTTTTTTTTCCCAGGCTGGAAAGGTAAAGATGCAGTCCCTAAACTGGTTGCTGACTACATGGAGAAGAAATTTGTTCTGGAACCATTAATAACTCACACCCTTCCTTTCATTAAAATCAATGAGGGATTTGATCTGCTGAGGACAGGGAAGAGGTAAGCATTGTTTAATTTTAAAGGCTCTATATAAATAACTTAAAGAGCTGTATAGTAACACGAAGCATGGCTTCGTGGCAGAGAATGGGGAAAGCAACCCACTGTGCCCGTTAACATTGCCCAGTGCACCACGTGCTGCACAGCGACGCAGCCAGCCAGGCTTTTGCTCTGGAAACACGGAGGGGCCCCTGCCTCCCCTTTTGGAGGAGTTTTCTGATGCTCTTTGTTCAAACTAGAAAGAAAACAAAGACTTTGGGTGGCAGAGAGAAAAACGCCCACACAAATCAGCCAGTCTGTGCCCACTGGAAAAAGAGCAAAGAACCAGAGGAGCCTGAGCACGTTTACCTGTGTGATAGCTGAYGTATGAGATGTACATCACAGCTGGCAAAATTCACTATGGCAACAATAGAAAATTTTCCTTTGCTGAAACGRGAGATAATTTGTATATTTTGATATATGTTGGGACAATCCTTTTTGAAGTTTCTAGTCTTTTATAAATTACACAGTCTGGAGAATGCGTTCATGTTCCCTTTCCATTATCAGTTGCTAGTATTTTTTAGGGGCACTTGCTCTAAATATAAAAAGCATATAACAAGGGAGAGGAATTTACCCCCGATGATGTCGTTGAGGTTTTCTCTCAGGTTCTAACTACGCTCACTTCATTTTCCAACTGCCCTTACTTTAGACATTTTTTAAATGTTAGTTCTAGACTCCAGTATAACAGGAGCAAGTCATGAGGACAGAGCTGCCATGAGCTKTGCTAAACTATTGGCAGTCATCCTGAAGATGGGGCATGTCGGTGCCACATTGAGCAATTTTGCTTTATAGCATTTTGTGTAGAGCATGTAAGGATCATACCACACTCTACCAATATTTATTTAGCCAGAGTCATTAGGGAGCTCAGACTAACTTTAAACCCTTGCAAGAAAGTGAATTATTGCTGTATCTGACTTTGTCTGCTCTATGCACGCTGTCCCCATAACTTAGGTAGGGATAGTGCCCACTGCACCATAGCAGATCAGGGCTTGAAAGCCAAGATCTACCTCAGGAAAATTAAGTTTCCTGCCCTTTTCATCAATCATTTACACCAGAAATCAACATATCCTGTAGTCTCACTTGACAAATAAGCCCTATGGTAGTGCTAAGTGATGATCATTTTCTTGTATGTTCTTTCTGATAAGCCAAAAAAAAAAAAAAATCAAAATGAATGGAAGTTCCAGGGCTCACACCCTGGATATGGTTTTTTTTAGCTAGCTGTGGTGGGTGTCTCTGCATTTATATTCCATTTTGAAGGCGTTTAGATAAACTAACCCCTCCTAAGGAAAGAAGATGCTGAAGGGCCATCTATGCTCCCAGCAGCTTTGCGAGCTGTTCTCCTTCCCGCTCTCCTTCCTCCCCACCCCATTTGATACCAAGYTTATGAGAGTATTGTAGCCAGCAGTAATATCCTAGATTTTCAGAGAAAGCAGCAGCATCTTGCTGATGTTGGCATAGGCAGGTTTTCTACAATCACTAACCTGTCATTTTATATTGCAGTATTCGCAGCGTCCTGGTGTTTTAGGATTCCCAAATGCTAAGCTGCAAATGGCTTAACAGCAGTACAAAGTTTGTTATCCTCCTACAACCACTATGCAATACAAAACAAGCCGTTTCTAAAAGACCTACCACCACCACCCTCGAATAAAAGGATCAAGCTCAAAACCCAAACTTTAAGGCACAGCATTTATAAAGAAAATAAATAAATCGTTTTCCTCTCATGTCTTTTTCCTGATTCTTCTTGAAATAATCAGTATTATTCTGCAATTTTCTTTTAACAGCCAATGCTGATATTGTAGTACTTAATGCTGTCACATGTGTTATGAAAGTCTTAGTTTTTTTTTTTAATCACTTTTAATGAGCCATTTTTTAAATACAAAAAAAGAAACTCTTTCTTTGGGTTTTAATAGCACTGCAGATTTAGCAGATTTATGCATATAGCTCACACGTATGGGAGATGAAYGCTACCATACTACTCAGTAAAACTCCCAAGTCAGAACTATGCCCTGGCTTAACCYATTACCTGAGCGGTACGGAAACTACTGCAGAGATTACAAACAGGGACAATCTTTCACTGTGTTGTTAGACACCCCAGTGCATCATATTAAAATGACCGTTAATTCTTTTTTTTCTTAAGCCAGTAGTATGCCAAACTGTTCTGCTTTAGATATGCAAGCCCTTTGTAGAAGAGACAATGCACAATTTTGCTGTTTTTTTTTTTTTTTTTTTTTTTTTTTTTTTTTTTTTTTTTTTTTTTTTTTTTTTTTTACTCTTGCAAGCTTAATGGAGTTAAATTGGCAAAAAACATAAAGACTACTCTGTGAAAGGTTATTAGTGTTTTAGTCCCTCTTTTTTTATGGCTTACCCTATCCATCTCCCAGTCTCTCGCCTCTGTAGCAGCATAGCAGAAAACTTCGGTGTGTGCTCTGATCCAGCTGACCATGTGTTTGAACTAATAATTTCAATAAATGATAAGTAAATCACAAACTTAGGCATTGAAGAATGCCTCGCAACTGGATATTTTATATAACTAACATGTCTAATCATTTTATATAAAACAGCTGTGGGTTTTTCTTTTAAGCCTGTACCTCTTTTGAAGATGTTTTAGTTGTTTTATCAATGTGGTTTTAGATCTTTGGCGAGGTTATAGAAGCGTGCCTGAAGCTTGGGAAACAGTGTGAATAAACACAAATATACATCATTATTTGTTCCATTAAACAAAGGGGAGGAGTCTTAGCTGTAAGTGTGACTACAAAGTAAATGAGGAGACRACATAATTGTTGGTAACAGGCTGCAAGAAATCAAACGTAAAGAATCTTGCAGCTGTTGGTGTTTGTAACTTGGTAACAGGAGGCGTTTTAGAGGCTATTTCTGTCTTGCCAATCATGGTCAAATTGCCTTACTTTTCATTTAAACAGCCACTTRCAGTACTGCTCAAAGCTTGCATGCACCCAGCTGCACAGTATCAGGGTAGAAGAGCATATGAACTAAGGTGTCTGTGTGCTAATGAGGACTGAGGTTTGTCCTAGCAGAAAGAGTCCTTGAATAGCCCAGTTAGATTAGAGTATGAGTTTAACCAGGGATTAGGCTTTAACAGAACAAGATCCTTGAACAACACGCATGTGTATAATAAACTCAGTTTACCCTGCAATTAAGAATCAAACTTCACATTTGTTTCTGTGGGGGGGGGAGGGGGAGAGGGGAGGGGGAGGGGGTTACCTGTGTGCATGGTTTTGAAGCTCTCTATTTTCTGGCCTGTAGGATGACACATCTCAGGTGCAGTACTGTTGAAAAGGTCCCATCTCTTTCCAGGCCAACAGTGTGCACTGGATCACTGAAATGTTCAAAACAGAGGGAGAGGGTTTTAATTCTGCTTAATTCCACTCATCTGTAGTAACATGCATGCAACAGAAATAAGAACCTAGTAACGTCTCAGTGCTCAGAGTATTGTTTCCTTTTTTTTTCTTTTTTAATGGAGGCAAAACTGGTTTACTGTATCAAATAAGGAACAGGCGTTAAACAGATGCTAAATAAAGCTTGTTTAAACCTAGTGTGCAGTGATAGGAAGGGACCGTACAGGGAGGTGAAAGATTCCCCGTGTCCAAGACTCAGAGGGGGTTTCTCAGGCATTCCACAATGCATCAAAGATACACCAGCAAATACATTGGTAGCCTTGAGAGTGGAAT
>NW_028187188.1:634385-703913 GCF_003343005.1 Rhea americana | reverse complement strand
AGACCCCTCTGTCTCTCAGCAGCCAGAAGAGCTCATTGGCTCCCAGCCTACGACCCCGTGGCGAACCCCTATTGCAGCCGCAGGGCGCCCTACCCACACTCCAATGAGGAGCCCAGGGGGGGGGTGAGGGGCTGGGCCCTGTGATGGCAAAGCTCCGGCCAGCATTTGTCCTCAGAGACCCTTTCCCAACGGCTGACTCTGGGGCAGGGGGCACAAGCCTGGTCTGTACCTGCACTGGGGCGCTTTCCTGTGAAGAGCCAGGAGCCCCCAAGGCTCCCTCGCCCCAAGCACCCAGATGGCCTGACTGCAGCTCCCTAGCGCTCTGCTCCTCCTGGCCTTCAGCTTGCTCCCAGCTCACACCATGGCATTTCGGGAGACATATACGAACTGATTTGTCAGCAGCTACATCCGTGCCAGCTACTGCTGCCAGGCTGTAAGCTGGAAAAGGTCTTGCTTAGAAGGAGGGTGCCTACCCCTGTGCTGCAATCACAGCACATCATTAAACAGCCACTGTTACAAGTTAATGCCAACCATTGCCACACGTTAGGGCAACAAGATTAAAGCTGTTAATGATTCTCTTGGGGTCCAGTATGTGCCCTGAAGAACTTGTCTTTGCTTAAACGCGTAGCATAGCCTTTAGCCCCTGTAACTCTAGAGAAAAGGTTGAATATCTTATCAAGTTCAAATAAAAGTAGCCATGCAGCTAGGAGCAGCTGCCAGACACGGTTATTCAGCAGTTCATAAAAACAAAACAAAACAAAAAACCCCACGGGGTCGGGGTCGGGGTCGGGCAGAACAGGCCAGCCCCGCGGCAGCGAGCAGAGCAGCTCCTCCTGGTGGCTGAAGCCGGCCCCAGGCAAGAGCTCAGCGGCCGCAGGGGTCAGCAGTGCTGCCCGTCTGCACCCGGGCGCCTCAGCCAGGCTGGAGGCACTCACGGCGGCAGGAATTTTGGCCTGCCGACGGTGAACAAACGCTGCTGCTGCCAACCTGCTCTCCCCACCATAAGACAGTGCTGATACACACAGAGGCAAAGGCCAACACAAAGCTCACCAGGGATTCCCCTAAATACTTACCCCTGGGGCTGAAGTCTCCAAAGATGTGGCAGCACCTCCCAAATCTTATGGTGAGCCAAAGGACGGGAGAGGTGCTCATCTTATCCTGGTGCCATTCTTCCAAATTCCTCTAGGTTAGCTTGCTGGATGCCTCAGTGGAAACACACCTGCGAGAAGAGAGCATAGGTGTGTGATTCTCATCACAAAACAGGATGATGTTGTTGTTACACATAAGTTAAACGAAAGCCTTCTTGGAAAAGCCTCTCCTTTCTGACACATTTGCTCCCTTTGGCTGGGGCACTGCTATAGCACACTACAGCAGCCAGGCATTAAAAAAAATAAAATCCAGCAACATCACAGATATTTAAGTTTTACTTCTACTCTTCAAAGTGTCCTGAATGTCTATTTTTCACTCTCTTTATTATTTTAATTTTATTTTATTTTTTAATCCTTTTGCAAGTATTGGAGGCACTGCCAGGTCAAATGTTGCCTTTTGGCAAGGGGTGAACTCCAAGGAAACCTAAGTAGTGCCAGGAATCTCCTCTCTCCACCTGTCCCTGCAGCAGTTGGAGAAAAACGTCAGTGAGTGCTGTTGTGCTTTCCAGGGGGCACAGGGAACCCCACCAAGATGCRAGGCAGCAATAAAAGCCTTCCAGGCAGATTTGTCCCGGCACTCTGTGGAACATGACTGCCTCCCGTTGGCATTTCCCTGCCACAAGCAGGCTCCTCTGCTCAATGCACCCTGTACTCACTGATGTCCAGCCCTGGACAAAGATTAACCAGTGCTCCCAGCTCTCCAGTGATGCTCCTGCAGCGGTTCGCTCTGGCCCTACGCCTGGGCTCTCACGGTGCTCCCCGCTGTCCTTACCAGCACTGACCTGTGGGTGCTCAGGGCCACAGCTGGGACTTTTCGCAGTACAAGGAGTCAGCCAGACTGARAGCAGCTTCCCTCGAGCCTGCTGCAGTGCCTGCAACAACTCTTCTAAGACCACATGACTACCACCGGAAAAGTAAGGACAATTCATTTATTTTCTTATTTTCAATTCACTATATTCACTTCACTTATTTTCTTTCAAAGGTATTCTGGGGAATAATCTTGAGATGGCTCACACTGCAAACTTGTAGCTTTTTTCTAAACTTACTCCMGTAAGTCATCCAAATCACTCTCCAGTACAATCCTGTGCCTTCGTACAACTGCAGTTTGTCAATACGTACGTACAGGATTCCTCTTCTGTTCTATCATCTAGCACTATTCAGTATTTTCACTGGTGAGCTGGTCTGAAAAACAGGCTCCTGCTGAACCCTGCTTCATGCCCTGACTTTTAACAGCGAAACACAGCTCTTTAAYGGGGAGCAGCCAACCACATATTCCCCAGTCTGGTAACAGCTTCATACTGACCTGTTTTCTGACAAAAAACTGTCATGTGGGACCATTTCCAAAGCCCTGCTATAGTCAAGACCTGGGGCATTTCTCTCAACCCTGATACAAAAGGATATTTAATTTGATATGACTTGTTCCTGACAAATCCCATTTTTACTTGCAAGGTAACTGACTACAAAKTGCTTGTTTCTGACCACACATTTCCAAAGAAATCTTTCCACTCAGCAGGGGTACGACAGCGGCTGTCTCTAAAACATGGCAAATGGCAAAGGGAGCCCTGCCTAGGTGGGCGTTCAACTGATTTTTTTCTAAGTTCCCCAGCAGCACTTGTGGCCCAGCCCTAACACCAGTGCACTCATGAGGGCAGCRGGAAATCCTGGCTGTCAGGATTTTACAAGAGTAGCTGGAAAGGCAGCCGGGTAAACTGCTGAGTACTTTCAGGGACTTGAAGACATTTGCCTGAATTAGATTTGAACTCTGCAGCAAGCACCCTGCTTCCTTTCATTGCCAGACAGGRCAAAGCCTCCTTAACATGCATAAGCTTTTAAGCAGCCTTCTCRAAGAGAAAATTCTGTAGCCAATTTCCTATGAATACTGCCCAGGTGACAGCAGCTCCTCTGCTCCAGCCATTTCACTAGATGCAGGATGTGTGATTAAGCTTCCTTCCACAAGAGCTCTTCTCGGACTGGAAATATCATCTGTAACAGACTACAGTGCCGCGCGGAGATCTGTAGGATCCCAGTACATAAATAAATCAATAAATAAATCCACTATGCTTCGCACACAGCTGGAAGATGGGAGGCCTAGGCAGAATCACTGCCGAATCCAGCTTCCTTAGGGGCTTGCCCTGGCAATTGCTCCGACCATCCAGTCCCACAGATACAAGGTTGCTGGATATTTTCAAATCCAGATTCCTAGGGAAAGCACTAGCCTAATCCTCAGACTAATGGTTCGCTTCACAGTTTCACAGCTAAACCCACTCACGACCACAGCTGACAGACCAACYGCCATCAGCTCCAAAGACCATCAGGGGTTCATAGAGCAACTGACAGGCACTAACCCATTGAATCTCACAGTGCCCAAAGGAGCTAGAGATGGAGGGGCCCTTGCTCCAGGGAGACAGGCAGGGACACAGAGCTGATGCCATTTCCCACCTTAACTCGCAACAGCAGCAGTAAATGAAAGGAGAACCAGCCGAGTCCTTCTGGCAAAGGACAAATGGCATTTCCTCAGACCTTAAACTATGTCTGTATTTATCAACCATCACTTGATTTCATTTTTAATTCAGCACTGCCATGTTTCTGCTCTCCCACCTCATCCCACATATACAGGAAGACCCCCATGAAACATCACAGGAAGGCTGTCTAGCACACAGGCCCAGCCGCACGTGTTTCGCATACACCCAGTGTAGCTCTCTTGTATACAATTGTGAGAAGCCCTTCTCTGCTTATACTTTCAAGGCAAACAGCCCCACGCAGCCTAATCCCCTCTGCTGYTTCCAGGTTATAAAATGCAGAGCTGCCGTTGCCTGGGAAGTGGGCAAACCACTCTCTGTTGAGGAGGTAGAGGTTGCACCTCCAAAGGCGCGAGAAGTTCGTGTCAAGGTAAGATCTGCAAGTTTTGCTATGTTCCTTCTCCCTCTTGTTCTTTTGGTTGGGGATTGGATATACAGTTTCATGAGTCTTGGTAGGAGGAGATCAGGGTGTGGGAGCCGAGTTTGGGCAATCAAACCTCTACTTAACATTTAAACACAAAAATAGGGAAAAAAAAAAAAAAAAAAACGTTTTCAGTTCCTCCTACCTGATAGCTGTTGAAACAGGCAGAGACATCAATGCACACAACTGGGTACAGCAGTGTGCTGAGAAAGTAGACTGACATGCCAGTGCGTTACTGGTAAGTCATATGGAAAAAATAAATGCAGAAGAGCTACTTGCCTATGCAGATATTTGAATGACATGGCCAGTTTATTTAGGGATGCCATTTTAGCCTTTACTGCTTTTTAAGTGAACGCTTAATCTCCATGAACTACCTTTCTTACACTTCCCCCACAGTTCTGGGCACCAATGCTATTCAGTTCACAGGAAAAGGAAATTCTTCCCTGGATTATCAAATTATGTGGMACACCAGTGGACAGCAAAACTCTTTGCTCTCCCCTGCTGATCTATACCATGTTATTTTAGATACCTGGGATTTTTGATTTTCAGAACTCTAAGAACCAGAGATGCTCCACAGGTTAATTTTCAGTCCTCTTCAACACGGCACAGAGTACGACGGGAAGCATTCAGTGCGAGCAAAAGGCAAAGGCTGGTCTGGGCACAAACGATGATGAAAATTACCCCCAGGAACAGGGTTAAACAGTGTTTCCTAGGCTAATCTACACCTTCATCTCCAAACAGATTGTGGCCACTGGGATCTGTTGCACAGATGACCATGTTTTAAGAGGCTGCTTTCCTAATACAGAATTCCCACTTATCCCAGGCCATGAAGGAGCTGGGATTGTGGAGAGCATTGGAGAAGGAGTGACCTCTGTGCAACCAGGTAAAAGCAAACACACACACACRCGCGTGCATGCACACACACACACAAGCACGCGCACAGAGGATTCAGCACCCCGAATGGACAGAGCAGCCCAGAGCTCAGAAATTCCTGCCTGCAGTCTGCACCCTTGATCCTGAGTCTGCCTGTGCACTAGGACAGTTACTCTCTAACACCACAAAAACTTTCCTAGATGTTCTCCAAGCACATGAGTGTGGCTCCAAGCATTTCCTACTGACAGAGGAAGCAAAGTACTCTCTGTAGSAGGCTGCCACCTGAAAGCTCAGCCAAGACACTCCAACAGGCAACACAGCACCCTCAGGGCCTGTTGAGTCAGAGGTGCCTAACACGGTGTGCTTTCCTTCAGGAGACAAAGTCATCCCTCTTTGCCTTCCTCAGTGTGGGGAATGCGGCTTCTGTTTGAATCCTGACTCCAACTACTGCAAAAAGGCTCAGTGAGTTTGGTTTAGCTCCCCTTTATCCAAATGCAGTTGGCTGTCTGACAGTCCTGTGTGTGCTGTGCTTGATGAACAACACATTTGTCTCTTAACAGCTTTGACGAAACCCAGAATGTGATGCCGGACAAGACCAGCAGGTTTACCTGCAAAGGGAAACAGCTTCACCATTTCCTATGGGTCAGCACCTTTGCAGAATACACCGTTATGCCAGAGTGTGCCGTTGCCAAAATAGATGCTGCTGCACCTCTGGACAAAGTCTGCCTGTTGGGTTGTGGTTTTCCCACAGGGTATGGGGCTGCCATCAATACTGCTAAGGTTGGTAATCAGGGGTTTCTAGGACAAACATCACCACAGCTGCCTTAGCACRCTTGTCAAGGCTGTGCAACAGAAACCTCCTCCTCACACTGGAGCCCTGTGGATTCCAGATGGAGGCTAACAGGGCCTCATGTTGTGCAGGTAAAACCAGGCTCTACCTGTGCAGTCTTTGGCCTCGGAGGAGTTGGCCTCTCTGYTGTCATGGGCTGCAAGGCAGCTGGAGCTTCCCGCATCATTGCTGTTGACATCAACAAGGGCAAGTTTGCCACGGCCAAAGAGCTGGGAGCCACCGACTGCGTCAGTCCTTTGGATTTCAAGAAGCCTATTCAGGAGGTGCTCACTGAGATGACTGGCTATGGCGTGGACTAYTCCTTTGAGGCCATTGGGCACAAAGATACCCTGGTATGTGGCCTTTTAGCACATGTTTTCCCAGCTCATTCACAGTCCCYTGCCAGGGCAAATTTCTCCAGAGCAGCTACTTGCTTGCCTTGTGCCTGTGTTTTTGTGCATATCTTTGCTCAGTAAGGCAGGCTATTCGGCTTTGAGAAGAAACTATATCTGAGGCTTAAAACAGGAATAGAGCTTTGCATTCTAGTTGCAGAAGAGTGTGAGTACTTTTAAATTACCAGCAAGGGAGAAATAACTACATAGATGGAAYGCATTTTTGAGAAACTAATTAGTGTATTTTCTAATTCACCTACCTGTCCCATCAGATTGCTGCCCTGGCCTCCTGCAACATGAGCACAGGCATCTGCGTGATGGYTGGGGAACTGGATTCTGGATCAACAATTTCCTTTGACCCTATGCTTCTGCTACCTGGGCGTGCATGGAGAGGGACTCTGCTCGGAGGTAGGAGACTAAAGAAAAGATGATAGCTATTTCAATCTTTGCAAACTTTTCCTCTCACTGTAATTCCCAAATGTGTGTGGACAGTTACCCTTCAATGTATATGAAAAACCTCCCCTTGACAATTCATTGAATACATTTTCCCATGTGAGCAATGTATTCAGCTGCATACCAAAAGAAACATTTTCTGAGTGATGATARATGTCCCATGAAAGCAACTTCCTTCTGCCCCACTAACACCTTCCCGTTGCACAGCCTGTAAACTGCCTGGGTCTCTCATTCCACAAGATTCTTCTAATCTCTCCCGCCCCTTTGCTTCCCTCCCCTTTTTCTCCCCTCATCCCCTCCATTTCACGCATACCYACCACCCTCAAAGGCACTCCCCTCAGCTCCAAGCAATGTTCTCAACCTGGATTTTACTTCAAACCTGCTGCATCTAGCTCATGCCAGAAGTGGGGCTGATGTGCCCTAAGGATCTTCTAACTCTTTTCAACTATACCCTCAGCTCTAAGACTGTTCTACCTGTAAACCTCATCCTATTAATTATGATGCATTCAGGCAGATGGAGATCATCTCTCTGGCTGCGATCTTTAGAAGCAGCTATCYTGTTTTTCAAGGACACAGTCTGACATATCTTTTACATGTGAACATAGCCTGGTAGAGATGCCAAGCCACTGACTGGYATCTGTATTCATCTCAAAGTACTGTTGTTAGACTTCAGCACCAGCCAACAAATACTTATGTTACTTCACCAATCAGCATTTCTTTGATTATTTACTGTGTGTACTTCTCATTTCTAGGTTGGAAGATGAGGGATTCTATTCCCAAATTAGTTTCTAGCTATTTAGAAAAGAAATTTAACTTGGACTTGCTGATCACGCACACACTGCCGATTGCTGAAGTGAACAAAGGATTTGAATTGTTGCGTACAGGTAAAAGGTAAGATTTTGACTGACTGGAATTAGGGGTAACAAATGCCACCTCCATCTAAAATTCAAAGCAGTCCAAATACTCTGGCAGCCCGAATAAAGCAGCAACATGAAATACTACCCTATCAAAAAGCATCAAAGGGAACTGAGAAAGCTGGGCTCAGAACCATGTTAGTGTGTTGGAAGGATCTGCCATAACTGAGACAGAAGAGCCAATACCCAGCAAAGGAATTCTCCTATTTATTGTTCAACTCTTCAGAGATCCTGCAGCCCCCAGCACTGGACTGATGCAGACACAAGATCTTATTTCAGTGTTTGAAAGCACAAATGAAAGAGAATAAGGAGGAAGGCATACCTGGGGTCAAAAGTAYGAAAGTAAGAGAAGTAAGAAGGATGTATCTTAAGACTGCAGTACAAAAGAATTGAGGGAAGGGCAAGGTAACTTAGCTACTGAGTGCTTCCTTTCAGTAGATTTTTGAAGAYAGCCCATTTGCTGCCTGTCTCATTCAGCTGAGTTAAAAACAGGCTGGATGAGAAACATGGTGGCCAGTCCTCATACGCATCAGCCCGGTATCTACTCCATCTGAATACGAGGAAAAACTTCTTTTCTGTGAAGGTGACAGAGCACTGGAACAGGCTGCCCAGAGAGGTTGCAGAGTCTGCTTCTCTGGAGATATTGAAAACCCACCTGGACGCAATCCTGTGCAACAYGCTCTAGGTGACCCTGCTTGAGCAGAGGGGTTGGACTRGATGATTTCCAGAGGCCCCTTCCAACCTCAACCATTTTGTGACTCTGTGCAATTCTGTGATTCATGAAAACTTTCAATGCCAGCATTCGTAAYTCTCACTTCCTTTCCATTTTTCAGTATTCGCAGTGTCCTACTGTTTTGAAAGACAAAGCCAAGGGAGGCAGAGTAGAGTTAACAGCTCAGCAGACATCCTGTTGGTACAGGCACAGCTTCCCTAGCACCTCATTTTGTGGGGCACAAGGAGAAGAGAACGAAGCACTTGCTGATGATGGTACCACCAGCAGCATTCCCATGGCTGGCTGAAACCTGAAACAACCCCTCTCCTAAGAAAACAGTCTTATAAATAAAAGGTTTCTATTCAACTCTTCCTACAGAGTGCAATGAAATGACAGAGGCCCCAAGGGGCAGGAGGAGGTCTTCCTCATATCACAAGACCTTCCATTGCTCCCTCCACTGCTACTTCTTCAGACCTTCTTTGGCCTTCCACACTTAGGAACATACATCTTCATGTTCACCACAATCTCAGCTGTGTTATTGCTGCAGCCTAGACCAAAACTGCATAAGGAAACACAGYGTACTGCTGCTGCTGTTATTCTTGATCTCTCTCTTGGGAACACCATGTGTTTTGCTACACTTGCTGCTCTAGCTCTTTCATCRTTTACCTGCCTGCTTAGAACCTCCCACTTACTGTTAGTGAACTGCATCCCAGTTTTTTCCAAAACGTCTCCGYAAACTGTCAGAACCATTTTCTAATCCTCTCCTTCAGTATGCTTGCGGCCCTACCATTATCTGCAGATTTAATGAGCATACTCTATTCCAACGCTGAAGCCTCTCAATATGAAACACTGAGTAAACCCAGACAATGACAGAACCTTGAAAAACATCACTCAACATATCCTTCAAGTCATAACAGCCAATATTGAATAGTTAATCTCATAATTTCCCCAAACAGCTAGAATCATGACATGAGAAGCATGTGCAGAGTCTTGACACAAGAGAATACACAAGATGTACTTCAGAATGCAGATTATGGCACAGAGGAACACTTTGACTACCTGGTTTCACATAAGAGGGTCTGATGGTAATTTCCCTTTGAGTTTTTGTAAGCCCTGCCACAAAGCAACTTCATGTTTGGTTGATCTTTTGCCTGTATCTAAGTTTTAGCTTTGAAGTTAATATGTATCTCTCCATCATATGGCATTTCTGCCAATTACTACTATACTACTAGTAACTGCTATAACATTTCTCTATTAATACAACAAAACAGCAAATTTCTGCTGTTAGAATTATATCACTATTTGAACAGAGATTCTGTTCTTTGGCAGAGCCTCACAAGACTATGCTATTACAAAAAACAATACAAAAGCATGCAATTTCAGTCATAAATGCAATATGCCAGGCAAAAAAATAAATGGGCTTTTTCACTGGTAATTGTTTCACCCTATGATCATCATGCCATAAAACCTGTGGTCAGAGTTCATAAAGCTTCCATATCATATAGAGGTAGAAATTAGCTGAAGACATTAGAGCTATAACTCCATTCTGCATTTCACAACATTCAATTAACTGATTCAGTTACCAAGAAAACTGCACTATTTGCACACCAAGTATCAGACAGTTGCTGCATTTCAGCACTGCCTGCCTGTCTTTTTTATATCAACACAGTCTGCAGGATGCTTGCAGAGGAAAGTATTTTCAAATAAAAAATAAAAAGGAATATTAGTTTTAGTTACCACAGCAATACATTAAAACCAATAAAAAAGCAATTCAAAATAAATGCTATAAAAGAATTTGTTGAAACATGGCAAAATTGCACTGTACAACCTGCTAGACCCTATTTACATAATCTACATATTGCTCTAATGTCTTATTCTCTAGCCTTCTTCACAACAACCGGTCAAACATGTGAAATTTGTTAGCTGCTTTTTTTTAAAAAATTATATTTTGTCTTCAAATTGTCCAGCTTGTGGAGTTTTCATTCATAAGATTTTTGAGCCACCCACCACGCCAACGTACTTCAATCCACTTCTCCCACTTAAGTGCTAGGCCCAAGTCAGAACATTCGAAACCCTTGTGACCCTGCACCATGCCATAAGATAGACTCACTAAGCAGAATATTCATCTCAGATAAACAACACTTTCTATGACTCATTTTCAACAGCTTTTTTYTCTAATTTCTTTCAGGGAACATAATGCATATAGTGGGAATATCTTGYTATTTACAAACTTTCAATGGGTCTTAACATTGAGTTCTTATGGTACCATTTGAATTGAGATATCTCCTCTACAATTTTCTTCTTCCTTACAAAAAATGATCGTAGAGGTACACTAAAAATCGTACCACTTCCCCTTCTCATCAGTTCCAGGCTGGGAACYAAGGAAATCAATACTGAATCACTAAACAAAATGTTGACTCTTACAGCACACTGGAGGTCAAACCAGGCAATCACAGCAGTTTTAAAAAAGATCAATCCATACGAGTAAATATGAGCAATATTTCTAATAAGCATGTTGTGACTTGTGTTGCTACAGCAATGGTTCTTGTGCCCTTCTCTTCATATACTCAAGCAACAATGCCTGATGTCTCCATTCACATGGTGTATGATGAGCTAACCACAGTGACCTACCCACAAATATCCGAGGCGACTGACATGTGTTAGATAGTCCCTAATTTATACCCTAATATCCCAATTTAAATTCCAAAATGCTATCAGTCCCCCAGGTAAATGCTTATTCAGTAAGTGTATGTCATGGCATACTCCATTTAGACCACTATCACGTCAACATCTACTCAAAGTATGATTTAGTTGTTCACTCAGAGTTTCTTTCTTACACTATTGTAAATCTGAAGGTGAACTACAGTCAGGAAGAACGTATTACCAAACGTAAAACATGAATCAGTCTCTTCATATTCAAGTCTGTTTGTGCAGACAGTTTAGGAKACAAAATAAAACAATTTAAAGCCAGGGAAGTTCAGTGGTCACTTGGCATGAGTAGACTGAACTCAACTTCAGCAGTCTCACAAACACTCAGTTGCACAGGGCTTGCCTACACGAAAGAATTTACTTACAGACACATTCTTCGCTGTAACTATTAAAGCTCTCCCAAATACATGTTCAGTTTCAACCTCAAAATGTGTCACCGCTTCCATGCAGTAAAAGATGCCCTTCAGCACATGCACTCAGCATAGTAGCCAAGTAAGTCACCAACCTTTAGGCCGCTGCTGAACCCTGAGCACTGTGTGACTGTTCCCAGAGCCCACAGTGGAAATTTTACTAGAAGTCGCTGTTGTCTGCCTTGGAGAAAAAGACAAAAGGTAGCAGTGAAAGTCCCACAGTTCTTCTCTCACTTCTCCACGATCCAGTTCTCCACAGCATTTCCTCTCAAATTTTATAACTACGAAAAACAGATGTACCAGGTCACCTCTGTCAAAGAAGTTTGCCAAATACTTGCTAAAACTGACTAYGGATTGTGCCCAACAACTTTAGGGAGAGCAAAATACAAAAGAAGTATGTTTCATAATAGGATGCTGATTTATTTTTCAGTTTTAGCTAGTACACTGTGAACTGAATTTCTCATATTGTTCTACAAAATACAGAAGAAATGCTTTTTATCACTTTTCTATTCAAACACTAAAAGATTGTYCAATATTATGTCTTGAACATAATAAACTGCATAAACTGATGTTTTGCTGCAATTCCAAAGTCCCCCAGCAAAAAAACAAATGTCAGTGGAGCAGCACCAGTTTACATCAGTAGAAAAGYTGGCCATTGGATCTCATTCACTACTTCTTTATTATCCAGTGAGTGATAGCTCCACTGTTTAAGTTTCACATCACTAAATTAGTCATAACTGGTAAAAGATTAAATATAGACTGGACAGTGGAGCACTGAAACAGTATCTCTCCACCAAACACTTCTATTATGGTTCCTATAAGGAAGACTAGGAGCCTGCAGCTATGGGTAAAACTGGGAAGAAAACCCCTYGCTGCAGACAACATCCATCTCATGTTGTGAAAGCTGTCAAAGCCTGTCATGTCCATTCTACATTAATGTCGTAAACTGTCAGTCTCTCCTCAGGGAATCTGTTCCTCAGCAACAACTTACTGACTGCAGTATTGCAGCTTGCTCAGCTATAGCGTGGTTCCTAAGATCTAGCAATCCTGTTACTCAATTTCTAATCCTCTTAGCAAAATCAAGGATTTTAAAACTGCTGCTCCTACACCTGATATCCTTCTCTGCATAATATGAACCTAGARAGTGATATGAACTGTGAGCGATGTGATGGAAACATTAGCTGTAATCCATTTAGCTACTTCCTTCTCAGTTTTGAAACGTGCCTGGCTAAGAGTATACTGTACACAGAGCCAGAACACAAGTTGTACACAGCCACTTCCACTCTCTTCCACAGCAGATTCACATACCAGAGGAGGCGTCTGGCTGAGAACATTTAATGGAACTTCTCTTCCAACACTTTTGGGGCTGGCATCCCTCCCATGCCTCACAGTAGTGCTGCCTGACCCCATCTCTTCCTTCTTAATATGAACCTYGAGTACCTCTACCTCCCCTTCCTCCCAGCTCTGCCTGTCAGAGCCAGGGACTGCTTGCAACACCAGAGTCAAAACATTGCTAAAATTCTCCCYCAGGAGTCTCCGCTTGTGAAAACTCCTAGTTGTCATAAATTAATATCGGTCTTCTACCGCGGAGGAAAAGTCTTCTTGTGACATCTAAGTCATAAGTGAGAAGTTATTGATCACATGTGTACATGGTATCTTTGTTATACAGTGAGCATTTTTAGAACAGGACCACAGAAACAGCCACATTATCTGGTTTACAAAAGCTTCCAGACAAAATGCTCCTGTGAAAATCCTTGGATATCTTTTAAATTGGACATATTTTTTACATCTCACTTGTATGTAATGTAGTTTCTTCCCTGTAGAACAGGTAGAAGAATCTCTTCGCCATTCCTACTACGAAACGCGCAACTTGGCAACCCTGAGTGGAAACACAGGACTTTATGCTCCAAGTGAGGGAAAACATCTCCCACAGACAGAAAAATTCCCTTGTTTACTCAACACCAYTACCAGGCATTAGTACAGAAACTGAAGCAAACAATATCCAAGTTTTTGTTGTTATAYTGTGCATGGATGGCTTACAATGCAGCTCCTGCCAGGGCTGCAAATAAGGCTCTAAATGGGAGCTGGTCTATCCCCTGGCTCCTCCACAGTCTTCTGCAACTAAACCTCTAAGCCCAAACTGTCAAGAGGAGTGAGATGTGCTGTGGCAGAAAGGCAYTGCAGGACCATAAAGATGCCTTTACAGAAGCTTTGAAATATCTTCAAGATGCTGAGATTTCCTTTTCAGTGAGGGTGCTCTGTGCCACTTTCTTTCACTGCAATCCCACTGACAGGTTCAAGTCCCAACCTAATTGAGATCAGCCTCAGGACTACTACGACACATTGTAGAAAGCATCCCATTACAGCTAATACGATAAATACAGAGCATACAGCAAGCCAGAAAGCAGACAGAGCACCTCATTCAGCTAGGTTAGTCATTATGCAAAGCAACAYAACAAGATATGTTCTCCAGTAATTTATTTCTTGCACTGACATGTTAAGTTCAGTTTTCAGTTATTTGAGACATAGCTAACGGGATGAACAACAAATAAGGAAGTTCTGGTTAACTATGTTCAAGGATGATGAATTCAAACTGGCAGAGATGCAAAGGGAGCCTACTAAAAGGACCTAGGAAAAAGTGGAGGGTGAAAYGATATGTCTATGCCTGTCTTCCATAAATATATTAACACTACAAACACTAGACAAGGTAAGAACATTCTGAGGTAACTGGCATTGTTTGCATAGAAATAAGTSAGAAAAAGTAGCCTAGAAATTAAGAGAAGACTAATTTGATCAAGGTATTGTAAGTGATCTTAATGGCTGTAAAAATATTATTAAAACAAGATTTGACAGGTTTATGATAAGGGCTACATGATACAGTTTCTACAGCAGCAAAGGATTAGACTCAGTCTTTTTTTCTTTTTTTTTCTTTTTCTTTTTCTTTTTTTTTTTGGGGGGGGGGGGGGGGGGGGGGGCAGGGGGTCCAGGCAACTTGTTACATGAGCATTGCTTGTATGGAACAGAAGGAATAGAATCAAAAAGAATTAAGAGTGATAACCTCCTAACTTACTTGGTTGTACCAAGATATTCTCACCAGAGTTTGTATTCAGAAATGCATTTGTTATGTGACTGATGTCTAAGTCAATGATCTGGATTTGAGTCTAAAGCAAACAAGTCAAATYGTAAGAGCTGAAATCTTGGCAATGTTTATACTTGAAATGGATTTCCTACTCCAAAACTTAWGACTGCTTGGTTTGGATTTTTGTTACTGATTGTTACAAAGAGTCAAAAAATTAATTCTACTCATAGGYTGGATCATACAATTTAAAGAATAAGACAACACACTGGGAACTGAATTCCTGATCAGACCAGCACTCATTCTGAGCAATTCTCACCATATGCTGGAGAAAATGTTTCTTTAAGGAAAACAGTATCATTTGATAGTGTTACATTTTCTTGCAGCATGGATAAAACATGGCACCATTGGGGGAATGAAAGGATGCTTTTATCTTCATACATGAATTGCATGCAATGTATAAATAGCCAGAAATTTCATTGAGAATCTATATGCATTTGATTCTTGCAAGTACAAAGAAATTATTTCCCATATATAATCATTCAAATATTTACAAGATTAGGAACTTGACTAAAATCATTTTTTCCAGAATTCTCACTTTCGTGTTTTGACAGGTGCCTTAGAGGTRTTTGATTATTTCCACCTTCATATTACTTGGAGGTAACAGTCCTTTTTCTCAGCTAAAAGGTCAGCATTTCAAAGAGGCATCAGTGGCAGCTTTGCTAATAGCTTTAGTTTAGTAATTAACTGATAACATAAACCTGAATTAGTCATTCTGTTGGGGTCTTATTTTGGTTTGCACAAACTGAACTGGGAGCCACATTCCAGAATAAACAAAACACTAATATACTTTGAACATAATTAAAAAATTGCAATAAAGGCTGGTTATCTCTTGAAACCATCCTTTGTAATAAACCTGCTGACAGATGTTCTGCTTTATAGGCTTTAACATGAACACWGGGTCTTTATTTTGCTTTCATTTTTGTAAGAACTACAGGAGCATACTTACTTTTGTTTTGGCTTTCTTCATGCCCTTTGGGCTTTTCTTGCTAATAACACAATATAGAGAAAGATTTCTGCTTTACATCAGAATATCTGCTTTAATAAATAGATTTATTTCAACAGAAATGCACATCATTTTTATCATCTTTATCATCTTATCCTTTTTATTGCCAGCACTGCACTTCTTGCCAACCAGTATTTTGCTGTTCAAATTTCTTTGGTTGTAGTTCCTTTCCTTGCTTTGAGAAAATATTCATCCCCTTTAGAATCCAAGTATTGATGCTTATAAATAATGTACTTGACCTGTGTACACTTGGTGCCAAGCACATGCTAATGTTTTGACTTTCAAATGCACAGCTTATTTTTCCGTTATGTTACATCTGTGCTTACTTTATTGAACCAATGCTAATACTTTTATGTGGTCTTATATACATTTCTATGTTTCTCACAAAAATTAACTCTCAAAGAAATCATGTGGATTTTTATAAATCCCTAGATTAAAAAAAAAATGTCAGAAGAGAATTGGATTATAATTCCACTCTCTGGGTTTCTCAGGAGAAATCTGTACTGAGAAACTCAGTTCAAATGGAGAAAWCTGTAACTGGCAACTCACTTGCAAAAAATGGCCTTTTCTCTGTTCTGAAGGACTTTATAGTCATAATACCGTATCAACAGCACACTGAAACCTCATCATGTGACAGTGCTTGAGATATCATCATTCCTTTTGCATTTTTCTGTGGTTTAAACTATAYGTTTTTGTTAGTAAAGCAATGCCACAAACTATCACTGACCTAGGTTCAGATCCAAAACAGGATCTATGTGTTTTCTAGATACTTGCCAAAAAAAATAAAATCCATAATAAAGGATTCCACAATAGTCAACAATAAAGACTGGAAGAGCAGGCACCTAACTTCAGAAACCCTATTCCAGTTTTGACCTGACAGTTCCCAGGCTCCCATAGTTGCCAGAACTACTCCTGTTCTACAAGTCCTACCACTGACTCTGATAAAGCATTTCTCTGCCAGGAAGATGTTATTTATTAGTACCAGATAGTAACTGCCAGGCCTTGTTAAAGACCAGGAGCCCACCACGCTGGGCACCCCAAATTTCGAATAAAATGCATGCCCTGCCCTACGGAGTTAACAGTGTAAAACAAGAAATGACAGATGAGCACAGTTAGACAAGGGGACAACCAAGAAACAAAATTTAAAATAGCTTATTACGGTAGACAGCAGCAATGGTACCTTGACAACAAATATGTTGTTGAGATTTTGTAGACCTCAGAGCAAAGGAAAGTTTTAGAAAGGAACTTCAAGGAGTGCAAGGTAGCACTGCAGACATTGACAAGGATCTACCAAAAAAGAGACAGTAAGTCAGACAGGGGTCTCCCCAAGAAGTTAACGGGCAGCTAGAATCAAGGATCAAAACATAGGTAGGAGTTTGTCTGTTCATGCTGAACAAGAGGCAAAGGAGTGTGAAGGGCCTTGAAAGCACAGCTAAATCACTTACATGTAATACACTGAAAGAAAGAAATCAACAAGTGTGATGGAGAGAGAAAGAGATGATTCAGTCAAAGTAAAAGGATAATAAAATTATTTTTGCAGCAGCATTCTGAATGAGTCAGATCATACTTGTCAATACCAGAAAAAAAGATGTTGCTATAACTGAGATGAAAAGGCCATAAGGCTGTAAAAATATTCCTAAAATAAAAACATAAAAATATCCCATGCTACCTCCTCTCATTCTCTGTTTTTTTTTTTGATCTGTAACAAACAAATCTGTAACAAAATAACATTAATTACTATTTGTATAAACTACAAACTGTATCTAAGTATTAGATGCTGGGTATACACAAGACATGCTTGCCTTGAGGAGGTTGTTCAGGAAAAAAACATGACTCAATCTAACAATAAATAAGACCTTTACAAAATCAGCAGCAGATTGTAAAAGGCACAAACTACAGCATCTCAGGTGAAAGTTGCTGTCCAAATACACAATACTGTCATCATTAATGAAATGTTACCAGTAAATCTATCACCTTTTGACATTCAGAACTGAAATTTAGGGCTTCCCCATTCACAAATTCTGAAGCACAGGATTCAGTCTGCCTCTCATTAAAATCATCCAAGCCAGGTGGTTCAGGGACCAGGGAAGGCTCTCTGCTACGGGAAGGTCTGTTACGTCTGTACTTCTTACATGTGTCCACATTAAGCATGCTATTAATCATATCAATCTCCTTTTAAAAAAAATAAATAAACTGAAGCCCACATTGCAATCACAGTTAAGTCTGTACTGTTCCGGTCCAGCTGATACAATGACATGTGATGCATTTAAAAAATTGTAAGACAACAACTAACGTTATCCTAAGGACAACACCTGCAATCTTTCCAAGACGACATTCATTGGGGCTTCAAATTCAGAAGTCCAAAGAATGAACTCGAAATTAAGTCTTGAGAAAGAACAAAAGCACTGGGAAAGTATAAGAAAATAGCTTGCATTTGTTTTAACACTGAAAAATGAACACCAGGTGCTTGATACTATTTTTGTGGTGAGTACCTATCACAGYCATGTATTTCAGGTTACATTTCAGTGTTTTATTTTCAATATGGAGCTTGATATCTTTGGAAGGGTGGCTCTGTGATGTAACTGGTGTCAGCAGTAAAGAACTGGATTCATGATTCATGTGGTCCTTTCCAGTTCTATGTTCCTAAATGTGACGTTACTTGTTCATATGGAGGGAGTAATSCTAAATTGTTACTTCTGAAGTGTGATTAATATTTAAAATCCCATGCAAACATGAGATRTAAGTTTTATGGACTAAAGCTTGGAGAGAGAAGAGTGGTGTGTATATAGGAGAGAATATTGAAAGGAGGGGACTGCCGAGATAGGAGGAGCAAAGGGAGGGGAATGACAGAAATTCTAGATGGTATTTAGCACAGTGTAGCTGGCTCCTGCAAGATTCAAACAGCAAGCTACTGCTACTGATGCTCTGAGCAGCATCTTTCAGGACCTCACTCCTCCCTGAGACCCGCACCAGAGAGGGAAGGAACATGAGCAATAAGGGCAAAGTAAGACAGTGCATTCAGACATCACTTACTGCTGCATTTCCTACTCCTGTGCAACATAGGCATAAAATGAAGTGTTCAGCCACAGTATGTTGCCTTTTTCCTCTGCAACAGTGACAGGGCGACAGGGCTGGTGCTGCACAGACAGATGGCTCAGGGGGCTTTTCAGAACTCCTCCCTCTTTTAGGCAGCACAAAAAGGGCAAAAAGAGGGAATATTGCAGGGCCTGTACTCTGTGGATATTGGAAGATTGTAGGGATGGGAACAAGAAACAGAGTTGAGTTGAGAGCAGTAGCTCAGGAATGACAATTATGGACAAAACAATGCTATGCAAAGGGTCTGCTCCTGAAACTAAAATGCAAGCAAGGAATTTTGTTCAATTCAGTTTAAAAATGGAACTAGATCAAAGTGCAAGTATTAGGAGAATAAAGCATCTGCTGTGGTGACTGGTCCACCAAGACTACCTCTCTAATTTTTCTCAAGTCACAGCTGCAATGCTTCATGACAGACATGCAGATTGCTGCCACTGGCATATGCACAGATAATCATCCTATCAATCCCAGTTTCAAGGAGGGTGTTTTCGCAGTGATACTGGGCCACAAGGGAGCCAGAATAGAGAGCACTGAACAAGGAGTTACTAAATTTAAACCAACTATGGAGATACTTTTTGTCACACAACATTTAAGTCCTCTCTGGAAAAATAGTTACATGCTGGTAKGAACATGCTGAAGTCAGAGTTACTCTGTTTAAATCACGTAACATTCTGCTGAAACAATTAATTGCTCAGAGAAGGTGACTATAATGAACATTCCCCCACAAAACATKCCCCCTCCAATACCAATTCTAACTTGGAAAGCAGAGGTAAGATTGCAATATTCAGAATTTATGAAGCTTCACTGTCCTTCCAACTCAATGGGATATTACTGGATTCTCTTCACTTCATTCTTTATAAAAAGAAAGAGGAGGAGGAACATAAATGTGAATCTGCAATCAAAGACAAAACTGATACTTGAAYAAAACAACATTAATGTCTGCAAGTAAGAAAAGAGCAATCTCCACAGTCATTGAAACACACTGCACTCCCATCCATGYCATGCCCACTTGCCTTTAGTATTTTCTTCTCTACTCTGACAGCCCTAGTCAAACTGTCTTCTCCACTCACAGCACTGGAAGAGGAGATTCTGGCATTCATGCCTCTAAGCAACAAGCGATTTATGAGCAAAATACCTGGACCCTTGCCACTTCCATTTGACCAATTATAACAGCATACAATCCTGCTTTTCCGTTGCCTCTCTGACTCCATACAATATTCCATGTGACAACACTGCAATGCCTATTTCTTCCTGTTTCTCTGTATCACTTGTTCAAAATCACCTGAATGCAGAAGCTAAAATTTTCCACTTTACTTGCTTACCTTGAGTTTTGCTGTTGGTTTTCAGGCTAGGCTAATTCAGCCATACTGTCATACACTGGATGGTCAAACTCTGGAGTYACACTAGTGAAGACCCTGAGCTAAAAAAAGGCTGAAGAACTCTTAAAAAGTAGACCTACATATGTTTTAGTCCTATGGGAGTTCTATGCCCAGAGAACTTGCAGAATTAGGTCTATGACTGAGAAGGCAGGGTTAAAATATCAGCAAKTGCAATAGCTTTACAGAAATATTACCCTATACAATTACTATTTTTAGGTGACAAGGTTATTCCCCTCTATATGCCTCAATGCAGCCACTGTAAGTTCTGTTTGAACTCCAAGACCAATCTTTGTGAAAAGATCAGGTAGGAACCACAAATAATTAACTTGTAGTGAGTTAATTCTGCAAAGACCAACACACRGTCTGACAGAAGCAGTGGTCAAGAGAAGACTGCTACTGCTAGCAAAGAGCCTAGCAAGACAGAACAGAGGAAGAAGGACCAGCCAGGGCTGGTGACGTGTGAATTCCTGTTCTATTTTTATGCTTGCAGCAAGGTTAAAACACTTATTTTGGATCAAGATGTGATATCTGATGGATCTAGTAGATTCACTTGCAGAGTGAAGCCAATATACCAGTACAGTGTCGTGTCAGAAAGCTCTTAGTGAAACTGCTGCTGCTGCTCTTTTGGACAAAGTCTGTCTGTTGGTTGTGGATTTTCCACTGGCTATGGGGCTGCCATCAATACTGCACAGGTAAGCAGCTTACAGACCAGCTTCTGCTCACCCAAGCAATGCTGCTTCTACACTCTTTGAACTCATTTTAGAAACTTGTRTCTAATGTGATTTATTCGAGTTCAGTGGATCTATTCACACGACAAATGCAAGCAAAATTTGCTTTAAAGATCTTTTAAAGTAGCATATGAAACATTTGACATATATTTTACATGTATAATTTAAAGAAAAGTGCAAGAATAAAAGCAGRTCACCTTTCCTCCCTTCCCCCCTCAGTGTATTGCCATGAGTGTTTTCCTAGTTTTACAGGGCTGATTGTACAAAACATTTGTACTGTTCCCTTTTTTAAAATGGAAGTATGGAAGTATACTGATTGCTTACAAGGCTCATAGTTTCAAACTTTAAGTTTCTTCTGCTTTAAGCTTTTCATATTTTTGGTGAACAGAACTAAAATTTAGTCAACACATGGAGCTATGTTGTTTACTTGAGGCAGGAAGTGTAAGCCTTAATATAACATACTCAAGTAGAGTTCTCTTTTACTCTTTTGTTTGAAATAGAAATTTTAAGTAAAAATATGGTTACATGTAACTCATGCACTTCATGACACAAGTCTGACATCAGAGGGTTTTATAAAAAAAACATTTTTCTTTCGAACACTAAAGCCRTTTCATAATCTTTCTCCCTGCTGTAGGTTGAGCATGGTTCCACCTGTGCTGTCTTTGGCTTGGGAGGTGTTGGCCTTGCAACTGTCATGGGTTGTAAAGCTGCTGGAGCTTCCAATATTTTGGGGATTGAGATCAAYAAAGACAAATTTCTACTAGCTAAAAAACTGGGAACAACTGACTGCCTCAACTGCCTGGTTTGGGAAACAGAATGATCGTACACAGGCTACTACACGCCTACGCAAAAGCAGTCYATTCCAGTTCCATCACCCCCAGTTCTTCTAAGGCCAGGCCGAGGTCAAGGGGGCTTTGCAAAGCGCCCTGCGCTCCTCCGCCGGCTGCCCCAGCTGGGACAAGGAAGGGGTTGAGGAGCTGGACAGGCTGGAGCCTCCAGGCTTGATCATGGACGTGGACCTCATGAAGGAGATTTCCTGCAGAGACACGCACAGAACGAGCGCGGGCTGCTGTTTCCCTGCGCATGCAACCGCGGCGAGCAACGTGCAGAGCTCTGGGGACTGGGGCTAGGCCCTTTGCACGCTCTGCAGGAATGGGGGGAAACGAAGCAAACCAAAAACCGGAATTAAATTGTCCTTTGCCATTAGTCAGTCTCCCGCTCAAGCTGCAGAGAGCGGAGCGGACCAGGGCGGGTTTCGGGACTGAATCTCTCTTTTTTAAGGAAACTTTTCAAGTGACTGGTAAACAAACCCAGAGACGGTAAGGATCTTAGTTCTTCTAAGCAGCCTCGCCAAGCAGACCAGCTGCTGGCAACACCTTGAAGCTGCATGCGCACTGCACAGCTGGTAGCACGGACAAATGGATGTACTTTTCACTTTTATAATCTGTCTCCAGTGTTCCACACTCCTATCCAGTCTACATAAACTTTGGAGTTGTACAAAGTCATATCAGTCTCATTCCACGTATCAGAACACTTTGAATACAAATGATTCAGTATCTTATCTTACAAATTATTTCATAATCACTAGTATTTTCTGTTCCCTGAATATTAGCTTGCACCACATACATTATGGATCTGAAATCTTTATAGTTACATATCCCAGATTGTCTGAGAAGTGTACAAATCATGGGACAGGTTAAACAAGGTTGTATACATGCATTAAATATGAACACTTGAGAATACATGCTTCCTAGTCGGAAGGCTGGCTCTGTTCAAGTCAATGAGAATTTTATGGAACAAAACTGGATATATGGACATTTAAAAGTGGATATTTAATCCAAAAGAAATAGTACAGGACAATTAAAGCAGGCATAACTGTTGTGAAATATTACAGTTTTTACATGGGATACAGTATATTTCAGGCATAACTAAACACCGTGATGATATTTACTGAGAGGCAATTTATGCCACTCTTCTCCAGAATAATGTAAAGCAATCCTTACTTATTGGTAAGTTTTCAGAATATGCTCTCAAACAGCTGAATTCCACTGGTTGAAAAGAAGCAAATGAGAGCAGAAAATCTCTTATATTTTCAATCATATTTTCTTCAACAATGAAAACAGAGATTTTCCTAATACTAGGCTTTTTGTCAAGTTATATAGAGTTTTGATTTGTGACTCCCATCTCACAGACAGCATCTTGATCCACAGTGAAATTCCCTCTAGTGTTCATGTGACTGCAGCTCAGTTATTTGACTGCGTAACACCAGTAAGATTGCCCTCTCAATCTGAGCTTGTTTTGCTTTTCAGAAAGCTGCCTTTGAAAGCACTGCAGTGGACTGCGGAACATTTGTGATGGTTGGAGTGGCTGTTGGTGAGCAACTGATACCTGTTTCTCCAAAGTAGTTGATAATGGAACAGAAATTAAAAGCTACCTTCTTTGGAGGTCAGTCTTCCCAAATAGCTTAGACAGAGTCAGTCTCTCCCTATCAGTCTAAGTCTATCAATAGTTAGCCAAGCACCACAAAACAATTTGGTCACTTCCAGTGACATGCATTTCCTTAACTAATTTCCCATATTTTAGAGATCCAAATACACCTAATTGTATTCCTTAGGTTAGATTTATTAACTACAAGCACAAATGTTCATGAACCAGATAAGCTTGATCTTGAGGTTCCCGTKCATTCAAAATCCATTGGGCTGATACTGGTAAAGGAGCATATGTGGAGATCCAAGACAGTATGCATTTGGACTTGCATCTTCTACCCAGAACACTACAAAATATGTTTTTATTTATTTAAATGTTTYGTTGGCAATGTATAAAGGGATACAGTATAACTGGCACTGACTTTTAATGATTCTAAGATCTTACCATAGTAAGTCTCCCCCCCCTCCCGGAACCTCAGAAATTAAATTTCTGACTTGAAAAATGTGTAAGAAAATGGCACATGCTTCAGGAATAAATCTTATTCTACATAATCTTCAGTATCCAGGAGAAGGAAACACAGAAAACAATTTGCAAAGATATAACAGAAAATGCAGATGTGGGAAAAAAAAAAAAAAAAGGAAGAAGAAGATATTTTAATTTGTCCTTCATGACAGTATCTCAGTAGAGTTAGGATACTTGGCAAATGTTTGAAATTTCTGCAAGTGATTATCAGAATAAGATCATTATAAGGGTCTACCATTTACCTCCCAGTTTCTCAGTATATACAGAAAAAATGTGATAATGCATTTAGACTTGAAATTTAWTAAAAGAATCACAAACTCGAACATAACAACTAGGGTTTTTTTTAAGAGTGTAACTGGATGTGTAACAGCATTTAATGTACTAATTATCCTTTTTTTGGAATATTACTGAAGTCACTTGGGCTTGCATCTTACTGAGCAAGAACTGCACTAGGTAATACTTAAAATAAAAGATGTACAGACTTTTATAACTTCACTAATTCCCTATAAATCAGCAATTTGTGGAGTAACACATGACTGCTAACACCACAACTAAAGTTTAATGACCAAACACTTCTATTCAGCCAAAACTCTTAGCAAGGACAACCAAAGAAGCCACTAGAACAGATTTGCCATTTAATTACTAACACTTCTGTTCAGCAAAGCATACTTCCGTTAATCAAAACAAGATTGTTAGAGCACATTATATGGAGTATTCAGCATATTCAGGGTATTATWATTTACTTTAGCAGTGTATTAGTGCTCAGTGTGGAGCCTATATTTATCTGAACAGATACAGAATGATGAGCAGCAGTTATGCATTTGACAGGTGGTAGAGTTCAATGAATCTCCTGTATCCGTGAAACACTCATCAATCATACTTAAACTAAGTTTTTGCAAAATATGTGTGTGACTGCTAAGTCAGAAAAAGCATCAGTGACCACTGGCTTGAAACTTAAAATAAGAAAGCAATCATCTAACCTTGGATCAAATTGATCTTTCTTGCAACCTATTAATTATTTCAGTTTGTTCACTGTTCACTTGATTTGGTTTTTACAGACTTTGTTGCAAGTTGGAAAAGTGTACCAAAGCTGATGTCTGATTATATGGCAAAGAAATTTTATTTGGATGCCTTGGTGTCACACACTCTGCCATTTGAGAAAATCAGTGACACTTTTGACTTACGATTGCAGGAAAGAGGTAAGATATCAATAAATTAAATCTGCTTATGCTGTTGATGAAGCATATTTTAATTATACAAGCTGAATATTTTGTTACCCTATTCTATGAATGTATCAGTTTGAACACACTTAAAAGGAAAAGAAGAAAGAAACATTTTAAACTGTTCCAAGAAAATCTGATTCTTGACATTAATAAATAGGAAAATTAACACACCACCAAGGAGACTGTGCATTTCCAYAGCTTTAGGTGCTCTGTGCTGACTCTTTATGAGGAAATCTATTGCACACCAGAATTATTACACTTTCAAACTAAAGTATGCATCTCAGGAAACAGTAAGCAAATCTTAACAAGGAGTTAACCTGCAGAAGCTAAAACTTTGTCATCTCATACCCCAGTTGACTACAGCGACTTCCAGCAAACCTTYACCTTTCTGGAGAAGTTTTATTGAGGAACTCTGTAACTATTATACACTGACAGGATAGAGTAATAAAATTTTCAGCTTACATATTATAAAAAATGTAAGAATGAAGGAGACAGAAGCATGGTGTGGGAAGAGTCATTTAATAGGTCACACAGGTCTCTTCTTTGGAAGACATTGGAAATTTTATTTTGTCTTCACAAATACTTCTGGGATATCCTCTTTTACTGCAACTTTATTTTTGTGAGGGTCAATTTGACAAAGTGCGAGTAATCCCATTCAGGGGAAGTCAACTCCCTCAGATTTCTCTTTAGTGTGATGACAATTTTAATAGCGATACTAAAAAGCTGCTGAGTCAAACATTTAAGCTATATCGTTGACAGCGTGCCACACAAAAGTAAGGTTGCTAAGGTGATGAACAGCTCAGTAATAGGATTGCTTGAAGCTTTAATGCAACAGGAAAAAATTAATGATAATGAGTGGATATGATCCACATCCAAGTTCCATATAGAAATGCTTTGTTTGTGGATTATTTTTTTCTTTAAAAACAAACAAACAAACATTTTAAAACAAACTTTTAAGTGGCTGATTTTCTTTGTTACAGCAATCGAACAATTCTGGTTTTSTAATGATTGAGCAGAAAGTTTTGAAGACTCTCACTTGAACTTAAGGCTTATTTTCAGTGTGCCTCTATTCAGTAAACTGATAATTCTCTTAATATCTATCTAAGGGAGTGCAGCTCACGCAAATATGGAATGGTTAATAGTCAATGGTCATAAYAGACATTATTTAAAGCACACTATATAAATCAGAATGTAACTGCTTTTTGTTATCATGTAAGTAACGTTTATATATACATATAAGGATGTGGTTCATTTTTGCTTATGACCTTTTGCAAATACTGTTGTACTTTTTAATATATACTCAGCACTAAGTCATTACAGCACAATCGTGCAAAACCTTCCCCAGAGAACAGGAATGTCCCTTTGAGTAGACCATTCTGCTAAACAAACACTTCATATGGAGCAGAAGTTCAGACCCGTAAGACTAATGCCTTCTGACCATTTTTGAGCCACTCTTACCCCAACCCATAGCCAAAACACATCCTCTGAACTTACTGTGAACCCCTTATCAGGGGTTACAATAACCAATTACACARCACATCATGAACACACTGATGAGCCATGAGCAGTTAACAAATTCCACCTTATCTGCTCATTTGCAGCAACCTCTGCACATGGAAGTTGTTAGTTTGCCCCACTATAAAATTTCTTAATTCTCTTAATTACTTTCTAAATAAAAAAAGAATAAGACTACAGATAATGAGGTGATATCAAAAMATTTTTTTCTCATTGTAAGCAAGTTCTATGCTTCCCTACATAGAAAATACTAGAATTTCCTCCCATAAACATGTCCCAAACCCTGCAAACATGTACGTACAAGTCTTAATTTTATATTAGCTAGTGTTCTCAGAAAAGTAATCAATTAGTCAGATAACTCTGTAGTAAATATAGACACAGAAACAGATTATACATTAACATCATACTAATGTCTTATAAACAAACCATTTCCTCCATCCGCATTACTTCCAAGTTTTGCTAATCTGACTGATTTATTTTTAAGAAAAAAAATCTAAAGCGTGATTAAATCAAATTTGATTGTTATAAAATAACTCTGCCTTAAGTCAATTATAACATGCATTTTACCAGCTATTTAAAACTTTTTACATTTGATAAATCGTATAAGTACATCTGATTACAGTGAAATTAGAAGTTCTGACATTATTGCAGTGCCATCCAGTGCTTCTTTTTAYTACATTCTCTGCATACTGTTGATCAACTTTCTGACATGCAGGAAGAGCTGGATTTTTGCAAAGATCAAACATTTGTTTCTAGCAGGCATCTCCAACAGGTTTGCAGAGTGCAGTGATATGCATGCACAGTTGCCAATATCACTGAAAATTCTGCGATCTTAAGTTTCYATGGTCTGCTATCATCTACTACAAGGTGAATTGCTAAAGAAACTGTTCAGCTGCCCTTTCCTTTGAGCCACAAATGTATTATTGCTAATTTTCCATCAACTTGGAGATTCTCCTGCCTTTTTGACATTGATCACTGACTAGGCAAGAATCTGAATTTCAGCAGATAATTACAGAGCTCCTGAATTTTTGTTTTGTTCCTAAAACCTCATCTTGGACGCCAAAGCCAAGCCAAGGTACAAAAAAATGCTCACTAAAACTACTACCCACTGGAGGTACATACCCCTCCCCCCCCCAAAAAAAAAAAAAAAAGGAAAAAAAAGCGTACTGCAGATCCCTGCAATAAAAATCAATGTCATGCAGTATTGGATAAAAGCAAAGGTTGTAAAGCAGGGTTAGGTTACATGAAAGGTAAAGGATATTTACCTTCTACGTTTCAGCCCAATTTTTCTACCTCTTGCATAAGATAACCAGAACTCATCCATCCTACCCTCTATCTGTCCTCTTTATTTTGCCCAAGTGCAGCCTTAGCAGATTCCAAAAGCAATCCAAAATATTTCCCTTAGTATGTTTTTGTGTTTATTAAAAACACTATGAAAAGCCTTCAGGAGGTTTTGCACAAAAAAGGGAAGTCAAATAATCATAAGGTATGTCAGATCAGAAAAGTACTTCACAGTACTGCTTCAGAATTACAAACACTTCTTTTGGATCAAAGTCTTTCTAGTCTCTCCCATAGCCCATGACAAAGCTTTGGCTCAGAGAAAGATAAAGAACAACAAGGCCTTAATACTACTCCTCATTGAAGTCTAAACAGTAACAGCTCCTGCGAACACAACTATGGTAGAAAGGCATCAACTGCACAGCAAMCTTTCAGAAGGTAAAGTTGAATTTGACATACCTACTTTGCTCTGCAGCATTATAATGCTGCTGGAAAAGCAAACTTATCTTCAGTTTCCAAACTGGTCACTATCCTTTCCACACATGATACCTGAATAGTGATGTCCCTCTAACAGAATTTCCCCTATCTTTTGTAAATAGCTGCTTGGGGCTTTTCCCTGACGCTTGCCATGTCAAACAGAGAACATCTTCCAAAGTTAGGCCTTTCAGCAAAACCACAATTGCCAGGCCTTTCTCCCACATGCTCATAGTGCTTCCAAGCCCTTCTCTTTTCTCAATCCAAACCAATATGCCTGATAAGCACTTAACAYCTGCTAAAACAACAAACCAAAAACAAGCCAATGTTAAAAACCAGAGAGCACAGTAGCACGAGGAATCCTCACCCACAGAACTTTCCTATACAGACCTGAAACACAGATGGCAAAGCAACAGACAGTTCAGTCAAAAGCACAGTGTGGAAACTCGATTTACTTGCATAGTACAGAGAATAGAAAGAAAGYTGCAAGATCACTTACCATGCCCAGGGGTTTCCAATAGCACAAGGCAATATGGGAGACAGCATGACAAAACTACAAAGGAAGGAAAAAAAACACATTAATCTCTGAAATTGAACAGTGAGCATTAATAAGTTATGATTTACATATTCATATTTTTCCCYACCAGAATCAGCATCATCAGGTTCAGGAACTTCACAGATATGGCCACTAACAAAGCGGAGTATCTGTGCAATTCAGCTAAGGATGAAGTTTGAAGGTCTTTTGGAAGCACTGATGAATCAAAGATGACCAAGAGCATGAATTTCACAGGGGAGACAGGGTTTAACCAAGGACATGAGCAAAGTCTGCTTTGATTTGAACAACATGGTTTTAGCAGTAGCTGGTGAAAGCAAGAAGAAACACAAACAGCTGTTACTGTAAGACAGTCTCAAGAAGGGCATGGGACAGACAGTATGTCCGTATCCYCCCTTCATTTCTTCTCAATATATGTCACCATATGTGAAAACTAATACAGCACTCTCACTGCTCATATTACCTTCCAGATAGGTGTCAGCCTTCYTGAGCCTATAGATTTCCACGTTTGTGTTATTTTTACACCCAAGTTAGTGCTGCTGCCTATCTATGGTCTTTGCTGAGCTTCATTAGCATGTCAGTGTAAAAATTCTGTGTCTTGCCACAGAAAACTTTGTAACRCTCTGCAGGTCCTTTGGCACAATCCAGCACCTCACATGTGAAATCCCAACAGCAGAAGTGTTCACTTGATTTTCATGTCTACAAATCCCGCAAGAAGCCCTTTCCATCCTRCCTGGGGAAAAAATGGTCCTTCAGAAAACAAAACAAAAGCATGGGCAGGTGAAGAATCCCAGCAGGGCCAAGGTGGCAGCAACAGTACCCTTGCTTGAACAATTGCCACAAGGTATCACASCATCTCAACCAAAACTTCCATCTCACTGCTCTGACTTGGTGAATCATTTCACCTACATGGAAAGCGGCTGCTTTCATTCAGCTGAAAGCCTACTGCTACCTAGTACAAAACCCACCACCACAATGGCTCGGCTGTGCAAGTACAGATTCAGGTACAAAAGATCTCCACTGAAGACATGAGAACAGCTACTGCCTCCAGGATTACTGCTGAATAGCTCTACACTGGGTGCAAGAGGGTGACTCCTCTAAAAATGGAGTATGTCTACATACACACCGCATCTTCAAGAAAGTGGTTACAGAGGGGTAAGYTAACATTCCCTTGTAGCTATATGTTCAGGAAAAAAAAGTTGGATAACGTTGTGCCTGCAGTATCAGGGGAGTGGACCCCACTAAATAGGATGATGTGCCTGTTCCTTTACAGGCAGAGTAGCACAAATCTGCCTGCTAGACTGATGGGACTGTGTTGTGAGATGATGATGCAACAGAAAAAGCCACAAAACTAGCAACCTTGTAATGAAACACTGGGGAAGATGTGAGAGAACAGCTAGATCCTTGCTCACACCAAGTGCTCACACCAAGATTTGCAGGAAGAAAAGGGTTGCACCATGAGACTGAAAAGCAGAATTAGTGGCTTCATAACCCACCTTCCCCTGTTTCCTATCAGCAGCTGTGATTGCGGCCTCCGACGGGCAGGGAAGGAAACGCACGGGGCTTGGCCCGGCCACCTCCTGCCCCGCCACCACGTCAGGAAGCGCGGAAAACACCCAGAAGCGGCCACCGAGCAAACGGCACGGCGGCAGGCTCCCCCCGCGGCGCCAGCCCTCGACGAGGAGAGGGGGGCGCTCCCCAGACCGCCTCACCTGCCCGCTCCGCTCCGCGGCCGCCCCAGCCCCAACCAGAGGCCACCACCATCTCCCTCCCTCCGCCCTCACCCGCTAACGGCTCTAACGGCCGCGGCGGCRGCGCGCGCATGCGCCGCGGCCGCCCTCCCCTTCCGTCGGGCGGCGGCGCGCCATGGCGAGCGGGGTGAGTGYTTGTCTGAATGCGAAGGTGGGGTTTCGGGAGCGTTTTGGGGCGAGCCCGGCGTCCCGCTTCCTCCGGTCGCGGCCGCGGGGTGCAGGACGTTCGCCGCTTGCAAAGCGCGGTCGCTGCCGTTGGCTTTTAAGTACCGCGGCGCAGGCCTGCGGCAGGAGTGATGGGGACGGACGGACGCACGGACGCTYCCTCCCTTCTGGCTCCTCTTATCTCTGTCCTCCAGATAGGGAGGATATAAAAGCAATCAGTGCCACTCTGAACAGCGAGGGGGGTCTCGATGGATATATTAACTGATTGTTACTTGAAAAGTCGGTTTAACCAGCGTTCTGAATCATGAGTTGTTCTTTAGGATGTGCAGTATTAGTTTGGGAAGATCTGAACCTGTCCTATAGGAAGACTTTTGTGTTTTTCCCTTTCTTTAATCCTTCATTTAAATAAACTTGCGTGAATTCAAATTTTGAGAAAGCTCAAATCTCCTTTGAGAAAGTAAGTGACTTTGTAAGGAAGACAGATGGGTGGGAAAACAGTAAATGATTTACAGAGCGAGAGCTCCCCTTGTACTTTGTGCCTTGAATTTAGATTTTCTGGCAAATTCTTTGGTACATTTTGAGATTACAACCGCACTGTGGCTCCACAGCTATTTTGTTATATGTAGTGCATTTTTATAACATCTACGCTGATAATAGAAAGCGGGACAAGAGAAGTTCACACTTGAAGGTTACGAGCACTTCCGTCCAATCTAGGCCTGTGCGGGCTGTAGGAATAGGTATCTGTTTTGTCTTGCTCCAGGCCATGGTTATAAAGCTTCAGGCCTTTTAAGGTTGGGTATAGTTATCTCAGCAGGTTTGAGCCAAGTTAAACATCTGTAGTTCTGCTATTTCAGGTGCAGTGAGGGTGTTAGCTGGYTCTGGTAAGGCCCAGTAGTGTTTATTGTAGAACAAAGGTATTATAGAAAATCATAAACTGGTTTGTTACTTTATTGTATGCATGCAGGTGATGAACCAGAGCTGGCAGTGGGTCCTGGTGCTGTTATTTCATCTAGGCAATGGAATTGCAAAAGGCTAGGTGGYTGAGTATTTGGTTTGGGGAATTTCCATTAAATCCCTTTTCAGTGATTCCACAGGAACATCACAGCTTGCTTGAACACACGAACATATGTAACACCTTTTGTCTTGGTAACATCTTATTTTGTATTGGTATATAGCACGTGCTATGAAATGCTGCACATTTCCAAATGTCATAGTAGTGGCTTATGGCTTCTTTGCATGGAAGAAATGCTAACAGCAATCCGTGCAGGCTCTGCAGAGGTGCTAGTGCACAGTAAGCTGCTGGCGATAACCATACAGCAAAATCTGTCTAGTCCCTACCCATCACTGGAGGGCTCTGCACGTTAGCCACATGCACGCATTTCTCCTGGCCGAAATCCTACCCAGCAGCTCTCCCGATAAGGACAAGAAATTCACTCCTAATGCGGATCTCGGACAATTAAGGGATCTCCACTTTGCTTTCTAGATTTCTTGAACGTGAGCACCCTGTGCTCAAGCAACRCATCTCAAATAAATGCCAGTCTGTTCTTTTAAGCCACCGTTTTCATTATCCAGTCTATTACAATTGCTCGTTTCCCTGCAGTATTTGAGCATCTTCGAGCACTCCTAGTTTTAGTATATTTTTGTTCAGTAAGAGAGTAACATTCAAGTCTCAGATTTTGGTTTGTTTGTCCTTATTTAGCTCCCTGAAAGCAGATGTAGAGCCATTAAGTCTTTGTGTTGAAATTAGTAATTTCAAATCTGGGATTGTTTCCAAAAGCCGTAGCCTTTCTCTTGCTTCCTCACTTGGTTGAACAAGAATTATTTTAAATGAACCATGTAACAAATGTCCTCTTTTTATTTTTTTTGT
This sequence comes from Rhea americana, assembly GCF_003343005.1. NCBI lineage: Eukaryota > Metazoa > Chordata > Aves > Rheiformes > Rheidae > Rhea > Rhea americana. The sequence goes on along the minus strand of NW_028187188.1, from coordinate 671,416 downwards.
TCTATTTTAGGTTATTAAATGCAAGGCTGCCGTTGCCTGGGAGGCAGGTAAACCACTCTCTATTGAGGAGGTAGAGGTTGCTCCACCAAAAGCTCATGAAGTTCGTATTAAGGTAATTAATTTAATTGTTAACTGCATGCATTATATTTTGGAAGACTTTRGTATTAAAGCTGAGTAGCTTGTTTACTAACCAAACATAAACAAACATAATTTGTTTATGAAAAACATGTTTAATTTTTATTAGTCTCAGTCCACACTCTGGACTAAAGGTCATGGTTACCCCTGAGGATCAATTCTAGTTGTTACAGGCTAAGCATCCCACAACAGCTGAGCTAAAAACATCTTTGATCCKGTTTGAAGGGCTGCAGCTTGTGACCTGTTGCAGTTGTGTAACACACTGGATTTTCTTCACTCAGACTATAAATTACTGACTATTGTGATTACGCTCTTGATTTTCCAAACCTAAGCTGCTGATTTGATCGGGAGTTTTTAGTAACCCRTATCTGCCAAAAAGTATACGTTAAAGTAAAATTTATCACTGTGGAAGGGTCTGTGCATTGTCTTTACATGCTGCTTAAGACTTACACTGGATTTTTGCAATACTGAGAGTTTGGTGTGGACTTTCTGGTAATTTTACCTTTGAGAGACTGACTAACTTCAGTTCTGGGACACCAACCTGCTTTGAGATTTAGAGTGCTGATTTCTAGTGTCATTTCCTAATTTCAACGTCACAGTTTAGTTGATGGAAATGAGAAAAGATGTATTATCATGACTTTCCTTTTTCAAAGTATTATATACTGTGTACCTTGTCAGGAATGAAAGTATGTTGGCAGCCTTGCAAAAGCTGTTGGTATTGGCAGACTTGTCCCAGCAGTAGTCCTGAATTAGTGACCACGGCAAAATATTTAAACCCATGCTACTATTCCATTCTTCAAGACGTCTCAGATTATGTATTTCTTTATAGATAGTTGCCACTGCTGTCTGTCACACTGATKCCTATACTCTGAGTGGTGCTGATCCCGAGGGATGTTTCCCTGTGATCTTGGGTCATGAAGGAGCAGGGATTGTAGAGAGTGTTGGAGAAGGAGTAACAAATGTAAAGCCAGGTAAGAAAATGTCTTGCCAATCTTACTTCTGACTGCATAGTTTTCTCTTTGTGAGGTACATCTGTCTAATGGGCTCTTGACTGAATGTTTGGAAGATCTCAGCTTATAGAGTTCTTATTTGAAACTGCATCAATATAATTAAAAGATTTATTTATTTTTTTCAAATGATAGTTGTTACCTGTTTTAATTAAAGGGCTTAAGAGATGTTTAAACATGCTTTTCACTACTGGTTTGGGGTAGTTTTGTTTTGCAGTGTTTTGCATGATCCTATTTGTTCTGGAATGTTTAATTTCAGATTGGCTGTCTGCTCAGAAATGTGAAAAACAGCATTTTATCTAGCATGCTCTATRAACACTGCTACTTTATTCTGTAAGCAGTTTCTAATACACAAACAAGGTTTTAAATGAACAGGCTCACATAAAAGCCATGAAAATCAAAGAACTGTTTTCCCTAGTGCCTCACTTGATTCAGTGACTAGCCATGTGTTTTTTTTTTTCCTAGGGGATACAGTTATACCTCTCTACATTCCCCAGTGTGGAGAATGCAAGTTCTGTAAGAACCCTAAAACTAATCTGTGCCAGAAGATAAGGTTTGTATTATTTTTGTCTTGACATGCAGTATAGTATTTCTTCAACATGTACGTGATTCAGTTATCAAACACAATTGATGAGAGTTGCCTCTGAAGAATGAATCTCTTGACACATCATTTAATGACTTGGAAAGTGCATTCATTAGGGAGTTATGCAGTACTTTCTCCTTAACATTTAGTTTCTTTTTTGACCTTACGTAAATCTGATTTGTTTGTTTTCATGTATTTGAAGGTGTGAGCTGATAGCTTGTATCCACAGCTTTGGAAACAAAAGCACTTACTCCATATTTAATCCATACTTAAGGGAAATACTTCAGGAAATTTAGCTTGTAGAGTAAACACCAAAGCAATTATGTGATACAGAATTGTATGGAAAGCCCTTTTTTCTTCAAACTTGCTTCCCAGCTGAATTTCCAGCTAGGTCCAATAAACAATAAAGGTGATGAAGAAGGGAAGGCTGCTCTGTGTTTGGGATTGATATACCATAAATACTGTTTGATACCTGGTCTACCTTGGATGCATTAAGTAGATTTAAGTGGTAGTAAAAATGATGAATCTTGGTGGTTGGGGAGAATATCTGGCTAAAGTCACTATCTTCAGCCCACAGAAAGTTAGTTCACATTTGTAAACCAAAAGCTGCAGTTCATATGTTTCAGTCTTTAAAGCGACTAAGCTGCAACTGCATTTGGAGGTTCTTGGTTAAAACCCAGTTGTGCTACCACTCTGTCAGCAAAGGGCCACAGGAATAATGGTGGCCGCTATTTTTGGACACACTATTTAAATTGCTGCTAAAAGATTAGCTTGATTTCACTGTAGATTCCACTTGGAAAAATAAGTTTTCCAAACACCTCCCCGCTCCCCTGGTGACATTACTGACAGGTGCTGCTCAAGGGAACTGGACTGAAGGAAGTGCTGGTGGTGAACAGGGCAACATACTGATAGTTCAGTTTCTTTCAGTGCTTCTGTGAGGGCATTATAACATGAAGTCTTCACTGGTTTTCAGAGCTATGAATTACGCCTAWAGCATCTAATTTCTGTAAACTCCTAGGTTCATTGGAATGTTTCAAAAATTACAGCTGCCTAATTGCACCTTACCTCTGGGTTGMTCAAAGGATACTATCTGGTGAGGATAGTCACTGCTTAGATTCTGACTGTAATTTCTTKTGTTTGCTTTAAGAGTCACTCAAGGAAAAGGACTCATGCCTGATGGTACCAGCAGATTCACCTGCAAAGGAAAGCAGATTTACCACTTCATGGGGACTAGCACCTTCTCCGAGTACACTGTGGTGGCTGATATCTCAGTAGCTAAGATAGATGCTGCAGCACCTCCTGATAAAGTGTGCCTGCTGGGTTGTGGCATCTCAACTGGCTATGGGGCTGCTCTTAACACTGCTAAGGTAAAAGGCTGTGGTTGCCTCTTGAAAAACTTTTCGGATTAAATTTCTGCATAGTTYCTCTTAACCTAAGTGATAAAGTCTTGTAGCTATATGTATTTACTCACACATTTCCTTCGTTACAGACTACTTAACCTGTGCTTCACACTGACATGGAAGGGTGAGTCTTCTCTGTGTTGCTCATGCTCTTCTCTTACTCTTTCAGGTGGAACGTGGCTCTACATGTGCTGTCTTTGGTTTAGGAGGAGTTGGGCTGGCAGTTATTATGGGCTGTAAAGTAGCAGGAGCATCCCGGATCATTGGCATTGACATTAACAAGGATAAGTTTGCCAAAGCCAAAGAGTTTGGAGCTACTGAGTGCATTAACCCTCAAGACTTCAAGAAGCCCATTCAGGAGGTGCTYGTTGAGATGACCGATGGTGGGGTAGATTATTCATTTGAATGCATTGGTAATGTCGGAGTCATGGTGAGTGTTTGCATGCTACCACTTAGAACTTGTTTAGCTAAACAGGAAAATGAGTTGCTTTCTCAGTAATATATAGTAATAGTAATGATAACTGCTATGATTTAAAAATGCCTATTTACAACCACTTCTATTTATATAATGAAAGCAAATGTCACTTAGATTGAAAATGGCTTTCTTATASTTCACAAACTTTTTTCCTTAATGGGAATTCTTTAAAACCCTGAGTTTTCATATGTTGACAATGGAAACGTTTACAAAAAACACATATAAAAGATACTGTACAATGAATAGTAAAATCTCAGCACCCAGCATCCCCCTCCTTCCCCAAATAATGAATTTAACCTTTAGAAATACAGAGAAATAAAAGTATCGCTAAATGTAAAGTAAGGCTTTCAGGAAAGAAAACAACATTCCTAAACTATCAGTAACAAGGTCTACATTGCCTCTGATCTCTTTATTATACTTTATCACAGCTTCTCCCAGTGGGAGTTCAAAGTGACTTCTCTGGCAGCCAARTGGGATATAAAAAGAGCAAAATAAATCTTTAACAGTATAAGGAGTCTGAATCAATGGAAAATGTAATGTAATTTTCAGGTTTTTATTGTTCCTTAAATACTGATGTGTGATTCATTAACTGGGAGGGAGGGCAGGGGGAGTATAATCTGTACCAGTGTGTAACTGTCAGTGCGTATGTGCCGCATAAACATTAGTGATACATGCTGTGCTTTGTCCTATCCRCCTGTGAAGAGGGCTGCCTTGGAAGCCTGCCACAAAGGCTGGGGAGTCAGTGTGATAGTCGGAGTTGCTGCTTCTGGTCAGGAGATCTCTACCCGGCCATTCCAGCTAGTAACTGGACGCACATGGAAAGGGACTGCGTTCGGAGGTAACTTACTTTTGGTATGAAGGTACAGATAACCTAGTATGGCTTAAATGTGGGAAGAACATGCTGCTTTGCTTTTGCTTGTGGAAGAAACTTAATACTGGCAGATTATTAAGAATGTTGTGTTGGCTTTTAAAATTTTAGATTCCTACAGACAGGCTACAGATACTTCTTGTATCATATCTCACAAATTTCAGATGCAGAACATAGCCGTATGTTACTCAGTTATCAAACAGTGGTATAGAGCAGTTGCTTTATTAACAGCTGAAAATTTGGGACATGCTGTAAAAGGACCTGATCTCTGGGGAGACTAGGACTTGCATAAACATGTTTTTGTTGTCACTAAGCAAATTGTGGGGCTCCATATGAGAAAGAAGTGTCACCTAGTCACTGAAGTGGAAACTTGTTATAAAAGAAGCTTTAAAATAAAAGGCAACGAGTTCATAATCAGCATTTCCTGCTGTCAGACCAGAAGCATGTGGAGACCTCTACAGCCAGGAATAACTTGGGGAATTCAGTAACTGCTGAAGTTCATATAGATACCCAAACGTCACACTGTTCTAATGCTGCTGTTTTTGAAAGTACTACAAAGATTATGTAGAGGGGCTGGCAGAGGTGTCTAGGGCATGCTTTCTGAGGGGAGAGCTGCTGTGTGTTCAACACTGAAATACTAGTGAAAGGTTAATGCACTAGTGTGTTGAGCTAACATGTGCTCTCTTGCCTGTCCTCCTACATTCCTTACTCACTGCCTCTTTGAGCAGGAAGGACAAACATGTGACTGATCTCAGGCCTTCAATTTCTCAGAATATCTATCACAAAAGTACTGCTGTGAGGGTTGTATGTTTTTCATCTCTTTTGTTCTGAAGAGGGAGGATAGGGGAAAAACAAATGCATACTTATCTTTCAGGCTGGAAGAGCGTAGAAAGTGTACCGAAACTGGTGACTGACTACATGTCCAAAAAGATCAAAATTGATGAATTTGTGACTCACAATCTGCCTTTTGACAAAGTTAATGAAGCTTTTGAGCTGATGCATTCAGGAAAGAGGTAATGTTCATAATATTAAAAGGTGTAGCAAAGGTTTCTTGCTGGGACAGTCTAGGTACACATTTCTTGGCCAGTGCCATGTTTTAAACAGGGAAGATAAGGGCTGACATACAGCATGTATGTTCATTCTGAGATAAAACAATTGCTTTCCCAGGACTTGAGGGGTTTGCTGAAATCAGTCTATATAGTGTGTATGAGACAAAGGCAGAGCTAAAAGCCAGCGGCAGTGTGCAAGGGAAAGATGAAATTCTGTAAAACTGAAAAAGGAAAAGGGGAAGGAAGTTGGTTTTAGCTTTCAACTTCCAAAACTGATTGCTAGAACATTCTTCCTCAGAAGAATAAATATGAAGAGGTTGAAGGAGAGTTCTCATGAATTAAATCTAATGTTATTACAAAAGTCATTAAGCTGTTAGTTTATTTGAATCAAATTGTGTTTGAAAATCTACTATTATTATTTTAGGACTAGGGTTGGTCCAGTAGAAATCATTATTTGGAAAGATCTTTTAATGTGCTGTATTTTAAAATTTTTCTTTAGTGTGATAGGTGTAGAACATTAACATGGCAAGTTTGTACTCAGCATGGTCAGTTAGCTTTACAGGAATTTTTGCCAGACAATTTTGATTATTCATATTGCAGACTCATACCATAGCTGTGATCTGTATTAAAAATTCCTAGTGAAGCTCTGACCCCACTACAGGATGAACCGACTCTTATTGGTTAGTGAAAAACCTGCTGGATGCATGAGCCTTGCTGCCCCTAAAAAGTGCTGAGCAGCAGCTGGTGTACTTTGCAGACAGTGATCAACCTGCAACAGCAGCACAAAGCTCAGAGTAGAGTATATTCTTATTAGAGGATGTATTAGGCAGTCCTTGTGAAGCCCCCTGCAAATATAGGCATGGATGCACTTGAGGGAAAATAAGGACCAGCATGGAGATACAGTGACAAAACTTGACCCTGCAAGTTAAAAATCTAAGGCAGTGAACAGAAGGGGAAAGGAACAGTCAGTTTTAGCCTTAGCTGTGTTAGACCTTGTCCTGCAGCGTATTTCCATGTGTGGGCTTGTGATAAGAGGCCAGTTCACTTAGTGCTCATCCCTTAAATGAGAGTTTTAATGAGATGCCCTTTAATTTGCTGAGAATTCAGAGACTTTTAATTAAATAGCTACTAGTGCCTCTTAGAGTAGCAGCCAGCTTATTGGCAGTGTAAGTCACATACTTTTTAAGAACATGTATTGAATGAAGGGAAGAATCAGCTGATAGACAAGAAATGTGGAGAGGAAACATTCAATTAGAAGAGAATTTCTTCCTGCATATTTGCACTAATTCAGGCAATTGTGTTTATTCATATTTATCTACATACAGATAAACAGTTGCCTGCATTATTGTAAGAACTCAACTTCCTCTTTATATTTGTCCTCAATCCATACTGATTTTGATTTATTGTATGTCACTTTCTGAAAAATAGTTGATGTTCTGCTTTATCTGATTATTATCAGATTTACTTCATATTTAGTCCTATTTTGGATAATTCAGATGACAATTACATTTGTATTACTTAAACTGTAAACACTGCATCAGCTATGCAAATTTCATCCAGTAGGTGATCTCTTTTCCCAGTTATGAATTTGTACATCATTTCAGTGCTTTATTTCTAAACATGCCCTATGAAATTAATAATGAATATTTAAATTCTCCAGGCAGCAGAAAGAGGAGGGAATGCTTATAATGTTGGTCCTTCTGATCAAGATTCTTGGCTAGCTGCTGCAAATTGACACTGGAACTGTTACTGAAACTTTTTATTTTGAGTAACAAATAGTAATAGGCATTATGGCCTATTTCTGGGGAGGATTTTTAATGAATATTTTTTACAGGTATAAGCAGAATTTCATCCTTACAGAAGATGAAAGTTAAGCAAAAGTATGCTTCAGCAACACATGGGAAAGGGAGGGAACTAAAGTGGAAAAAACCCACACTTATTGATAATTATCTTTTTTTTTTCTCTCTCTCCTTTCATTTTAAGCATTCGAAGTGTCCTGAAGCTTTAGAGACAAACATGGACCATCCAGTTGGTCAGCAACATGGTAACTGTTCATTTATAATGGAATTTCTGACAGAGTATGATCAGGTGGATGAAGACTCATGGGGACTAGTAAGACAAACTATATTAGGATGAGTATTCTGAATATTAAATAACCTGTTCTTTGACAAAACAATCAAAAAGTAACCACTGAGTAACATTACATAATTAACACTGATCTTGGAACTCCTATTTCTGTACTTGTTCCTTAAATTTAATACTTATCTCAACCTACTTAATAAAAGGTTATTTCTAAACACAGTGTTGGAATTCTTGAGCATGAAAGCACTGATTGCTGAGTTTTACCATTTTCCTCTGGTGCTTTAACAGTACATGCACATTATGAAAGAATAGCATTCTTCTGAGCCAAGAGTGAATGATGTGTGATTTGTTATGCCAGGTAGTTTAATAAGCATTGGGAAGCAGCACTGATGCACTGTAACTGCAGTGAGAGATTGGCAAGAAAACAGCTGTCACACATATCAGGCTAGTCCAAGAATGAAAAAGGATATACTGCCAACCAGCGGAGCAAGCTGTGGTTGGATGAATGACCTAAATATCCAGATGTATTCTGGTGTTATAGTTTGGGAAGTCTAATTCTGCTTAATTTCGTATTTGGTTCATTACAGTAGCTGTAGGTAGACTTGTAGAAATAATAATGGCATAAGACTACTCTGCTGCCTAGTGTTCTCCAAAATCCAGTAGTACAGAGAAAGTCTTGCCCTTTCCTTAAACTTGCTGGCAACTGAAGAAGCCCTTGGCAGCCACTGCAAAAGTTGTCTCTATTTAGTGAGAACTAGGATCATGCCATTGAAACAGAAAATGAAAGTGATGTTACTAGTAGAGCAATAATCTCCATTGTTATAATTTGAGACTGCAGTGTTGTTTTTTTTTTCCCCTAAGTTTTGTCACAACTTCCTTACTGCAGTTTAAGTGACTTAATTAGGTAAGATTTCTTAGAACTGAAACATGGAAGCAATGCAGCATGTCCAAAAAAAAAAAAGAAAAAAGAAAAGAGAGAGAGAGAGGGAGAGAGAGAGGAAGGACAAAAAACAGACTGTGAAGCAGAGGCAGAAAGGCTCCTGAGTTAAGAGCAGTAAGGAATATATGCAAGTCAGTGGTTTTTGGTACCCCAAGGACACTGATCAAGAGAGGTTCCATGTTTCAAGTGAACATGATCATGCAAAAGCAACCATTACAGTGAGCCTTCTGAATCCAAACACTATTTTTGTTATTGATGAGAGGCAATTTCTTCCAATAGTCATCTTACCCCTATGATGCTGCTGTACAAATGGGACAGCTTAGCGTATTCCATCTATCCTTAGAAATATATCCTTAGAGCATTCTGAAAATAGATGAGATKGTCTGGCATAAAGTTAAAAATACAACAGAGTAAACAACAAAATCCAAATCATGTGTATGTCATAAGAATGTCATAAGAAATCAATTTTGAGCATCCAAGAGAAATACAAACCTGGAAAGTGAGCCATCTGAAACTGCAATGAAGTGATTCTCAGTGCCTTGTAGCTCCAGAAACTCTGGTTGAACATTAGAGTTCAGTGAAAACTGCTCAATAACCAGTTCCAGCTACAGCATCCTGTAACTATAGGATGGCATCAATAATACATTAGTAGCTTTTAGCTCAACATCTCAAAGCTATGCCCTGAATGAATTTAATAGAATTAAATATTTTACACAGTAACAACTAGTTCTTTAGGTTGTACACACTAAATCAAGATTGTACAATGCCTTTGTCTGTTTTGTATTACTGCATTAGTGGATCTACAACTTTATGTTGGTGGGAAGCTAGTCACATAATCCCAGGATAAGTCAACAACAATGAAAAAAAAGGCATTTAATGATACTGAAAAACTTGGATTAAAGACTTGCAGTTTCTTCCCAGCCTAAAGAATTGATGTCCTAGGCATTGTGCGGCTGAATTTTCAGTCCACTGTCCTGTAAAGCAGCTGATTAAATGCAACATCTTTGAAGTATCCTCTTTGAAGTTGCTCAGCTAACAAAGGGATACACTAGCACAAGGGTTCTTCCTCACACCCTGTTCTTAGTGTGAAGATACTGTATTAAACCACCATCTTGTCAATTCTAAGAACTCTGAGGATCAAAATACTTCCACCAAATGAAACTGCTTTGCTAGCTGCCTCATAAAGGATGCAACAGCAGCACAGAAACTTCACTTTGCCTCTCCTCAGTACAGCCTTTTGGTTGTCTCGTCTTCATGCTGTTATTTTTATTCAGCGTTAACTGTTAAATCTCTCTTTAAATATTCAAGTCAATTTGCAGAAACAGCATGAAACATTTCCACACTTTCAGCTCCTACATGATTTTGGAATTGGAGATAGTAGTAAAGGGAGAACATTTCAGGAGGCTGCTTCAAACAAACTGCACAGTTGTGCTTTTTGTAGGAGTGTGTATAGTTTTTTAAAAAGCACTATTAGAAAGTTGATCCAAACTCTTAAAAAAAAAAAAGAGAGAGAGCGCGCAACTTCTGGAAGAATCAGAAATAGACCACTTTCCAAACCCAGCCAGCACAAGTTCAGTATGTAATGGTCAAGCAAAGCTATACCTGAATATGTGTGTGTTGGGAGGGGGGGTAGGGGGAGGACTGATAAAATATTAGGGAACAAAAAAGCTCTGTTCTTCAGACTGATGCGTTATCTCATGTTCAACAGGTATAGATGATGCCTGAACTTTTCACTTGTTTAAGTATACTGCAAAAGTATTATCTCAGTAAACAGTTTTGTTACTGTGATTTAAATTTATAAGCAGAGGTGCACAGTATCAGAGATTAGCACCTGCAGTGCTAAATATGGTTGTATTTGTGCAAAGATAAAGAAGTATTCAAGTGATGCATGCACAGGTTTAAGCGCGATTTTTAACTGGTTGCATGCATCTACCAGTAGGGTTTGCACTAGTGCAAGGAAACCTGGATACAACTGAGAACACTATGTCTAGTTTTGTATCACAAAACTGTAATTTCCATTAAAAGCAGCTGCAACTTTTATTTTATAGATGAAAAATGAAGCCCTCCCATCACATACACACACACATACACACACAGAAAACAAAAGACAGTTGTAACCATTCAGGTGAGTGATATGGTGGGCAAACCTCCAGGATAGTCATCTCATTACATCTCATTCAACACAAGTAATTCCACTCAACTACTACAGTCTGTTTAGTTAAAATCTATACACACACACACACACATGCACACGCACATACACACTATATGCATCATTTCAGGTCACTTTACTGCATAATTAAAAATAAAGGTAATGAAAATGTTACCACACTGATACTCTTACAGCAACAGAGGTCTGAGGCACTCAGGGAAGAGAAGACATTTTCTGGCAAGTTTGGTATTTGGTAGTACACATAGTGAGTCCAGTTCTATGAAGCACTAACCCCTTTCCCCCATTCAAATTCCGCAGTGCCAAGGGGAGCCAAGGGCATGCAGTACCTCATAAGGTTAGGTCTAATGTGGCAACAGATTCACCAGACACCTCGTAAAAGGTGTATTTTATGCCTATGATTGCATGATTTAATACGTCTGCATTGCTCAACTATTTCTTGTATTACAGTGGTGTAAGACCTGAAGTCTGCAATGGGGTCTGAAATAATTTTCATTACAGTTCAGGAAAAAAAAAAATAGACTCCCTCAGCAGACACACCAAAGATTTTTCAAAAGGAAGTGTGCAGGGGAAAAAGATGGGAAAGGAGAAGACAGAGGCTTAATCAGTCCACAATCCTTAAGACGACAGTTTCCAGCTTGGCATGACACATTAACAGAAAAGAAAGTGGTATATGTACTATCATCGCCCACCCTATACCCAGCCTGAGGGAAATGATCAGTTTTCACAGCTGTCCCCCTGAGACTTCAAAAGCATGAAACTCCACTCAACTGTTTGAGGAAAATACCTTAACTGTTTAAAAATTACGAAAGAAAAAATTGAAGATACTTCCTCTTCTCACATTCAGACTTTTTCTGAGATATATACTTATCTCATTACAAGTCTTGCAAATCTAATCCCCCACAGCTACTGTGGATGTACCTTTAGAAAATGCCCCACAGTTAACTTCCACAGGGATCCAATGAAACTTTTTTTTTTTCTGGTTCTTGTTTCATTCCTTTCTCTAGTCAAGTCAGATATAGCAGTTTCACTGAGCTTTCTGAGCAGGAGACTGCCAAACACCGCTCTGCAAAGCAGCAGCTTGTTCCAGGGAGCTGCACTTAAGACAGAATTTAGTAATTTTCCCAGTAGGGAGTCTGTACTATTAATCCTCAGCAACAGAAGTAAGTCCCACCATTAACACAGTGTGTCACCAACAATCACAATTACAAGAGGCAATCAGCAGAGAAATGGGACAGAATTAAAGGTAAGGGTAGACTATTCTTGGCAAGATGCATGTCTTTTTGCTTCTCCCCTACAGCTCTTATCAACTGATAAACAAGGCCCAGCCCATTATAACAGTTTCTGCAGAAGCAAAAGCATGTCTCTAGAACTAGAAACGCTTAAAACTTGGGTGTCACTCACACCAAGAGAGACAGGGCACGCTGAAGTAGTGAAAAAACCTGGATCCCAAAATATCAAGTCCCAGTGGGAAAGGTAACCCAAACTTTTCTAGCTAGTATCATGGCAGCAACAGAAACAACTGCAGATCTAMTTGGAAGAAAGATGCTAAAGAAGTAATTGAAACAAAAAAGAAAAATATAGTATGAGTGTTGTAGGTAGGAGGAAAGCAGAAAATATTTTAAATTCTTCTCTGCTTTTCCAGACACTGGGCCAGGTTCTTCAAGATATTCCTCTCTCATCTACAGTCAATGAGAACAAAATAAATGATGAAATCCCCCTCTATTCTGTACTCTTAATAAAATGCATAGTACAGAGACAAAAATATATATATATATATGTATCTTTCAGATCCACCCACTCAGTCTAAACTATCACTGGGACATGAAATGCGGACGAATGCTATCCAGCCGCCGGGTTAGGATCTCACAGCCTGTATCTGTGACCAGAAGAGTGTGTTCAAACTGGGCAGATCGCTTTCCGTCTCTTGTTACTGCAGTCCAACCATCAGGCCACGTTTCATCTTGCCAACCACCTAAAAATACAAAAATTCTCAAAAAGTCATCATTTAAGTACAAGATACAGTTCTCCAAGGGGAGGTGGGGAAAGAGGTAATCAACCAACTATACTAAATAAAATCGGTATTTTCTTTCCATTCATTTTTATACTGTAGTAAAGAAGGGTGACTATTTTACTGTAATAACAAGCATTGCACAGAGTGAGTTTAGTTTATCACTTTTTGGAATATCAGTTGCTTACCTTCACAGATCATTGGTTCGATCGTAAATACATGACCTGGCTTCATTACTCCAACTGCCTTATTTTCTGCAATAAAAGTAACAAGTTAGAAAAAGCTATCCTATCTTAGGAAGTGAATGAATCCTTCTCTTACAGGAATATATCACGATTAGGTAAAGTCAGAAAATCCCTTCAGAGAAGGCCCAGTCACACTTGTCCATTAATTAGTCTGCTTTCTTTCATGTTAAAATTTCCTTCTTTCCTCCTCCCTTTCTCCAATGTTGTAAAACGTATTCAAGGAGCATAATTGTTCAGAGTTCAATTCCAGTTCTACAAAAACACTGAACAAGTGTAATACAAGAATTCCTGCAGACTTTTATGATGAAAAACATCAATAAAAGTAAGAAGCACTTAAGATACTCAGAGAAGGCTTGAAAACTTAATTACTTCTTAATTTGGTTTCATTGAACCATTAACTCCAGTAAATTGTCAAAATAGGCTAGTGGTCAAGTAATCTCACGTTTCAATACAAGAGATCTTCCTTTTTGTTACTCTGGAATACTAAAGGTGTCATCTTGCTATGAGGATGAAAATGCTGTATTTCTTCAGTTAACATATAAAAGTGGAGAATTTCAAGGCACCTAGGACAACAATACTGAAAGTTTTTGATGTTAAAACATTTATGTGGAGGCACGTGAGCTGACGTATAGCACGTTTGACTAACAAAGCTGTGGCTTAGATCTGATTTAGCCTGACAGGCGAGAGGTGCAACAAAATCCAATGCTGCATGGGGACCACTAGCTCCCCCAGCTATTTTGTCACTATGGACAACTTCCATCAATTCTGACATACAGATTCACCACCTCTCAGTTTATTCTTACAGTGCAAATCTATTAAATTGTCTGAATTGCCTACATGTTTCAAAAAATTCAGACATCAAGCTGACACAACCAGAACACTTTTCTTAAACTTGAAGGGACTTGTTTCTATCCTCATCTGCTGGTATTTTATGTTCTCAGCATTTACATTTAAGTTTCAAATATATGCGCAAATTTCATTCTCTTTTTTTCCCCTAAAATTTCATACAGTCTTGTTAAATAGTTTAAAGGCTTATAAAATAATCCTTTTCCCCTTTAAAATTATTTCACAAATAGCCAGAAAGAAGCAAGATGCTTCTGTATTTTTTCTTCAATAGGCTTTTAGTCCCTTAGATCTTTCTACTTTGCTTTGCTGCCAAGCTATGTTAAAATAAAACAGCATCTTCCTCCTTGGGAATAGCTGTCTTGGCTCAGTCAGAAAAAAGGCTCAAAGTTCCCAACAGCCAGATAAACAAATAAGAATTCCCRTTTTCTCAGTTGCCATTTTTATTGGTACAAAATGTCTCTATCTCCAGAGTAGTGTTTTACACATAAAAAAAAATAAATACTTAGAATCAATACCCTTCCACCCTGTGAGTAATAGATCTTTGTTGAAAAGATCATTTACAGAAATGACCAGATTGCTACATCACAATCTACAACTATAACTGGTGTTAAAACTTGTTAGGAGATAGAAGATAGAGGCATCTGTCAGCTCTGAGGAAAGAAAGGTCCTATCAGGGAAGCTTCACAGCTAAAGTGGGTTTGAATTGTTTATCACTGCTTTACAGAGTATATTCTATCCTTAGTTATCTGACCATCTTTAAGCTTTTCTTCTTTCCTCCTAAGGATGCTTTCTGTTATTCTAGCTGCCAAAAATGTTACGGGGAAACTGTCATTTCCCAAAGCTAAAACTGAGAACCAAGACTGCCCCTCATCTGCCACATACTGCAAAGAAATTTCTAGGAATGCCAGATCACAACATTCAAATGCAGAAAAGAAAACATAACAGGATCCAGATCCAGGCACAACATCTACATCATTCAAAACATTTATGTCTGGGAATGGCATTCAGGTTTTGCTTAGACCTTCTGTGAATGAATAGAAATATGTTCCTATTCCAGACGAGAATGTCCAGCGGGCTACTTGAGAATTCATGCAAACAAGCTAAGCATCAACTCACTACAGGTGAGAGCTAATACTTAGTGCAGGAACAGACTGTCTCAGTATATAATGTATGCAGCTAATTCATGTTTATAAAGAATTCTATGATCCAGAGCATGTGTGTGTATTTTTTTTTAATGTATACACACACACACACACACAAATAATTTTCTACAAGCAGGTGGATTGGGCGTGTTTATTGCAAACCATGTCCTGTCTACAAGACAACAAAAAGCAAATACTCACTGGCATAATGTGGCACATTGGGGGCTGTATGGAAAAGTTTATGGATTCCATGCCCGCAGTAGCTCCGAACCACTGAAAATCCATTTGCTTGAGCATGTTTCTGAATAATGTTTCCAAGTTCTCTATACCGAACACCAGGTTTTACTGCAAAATTAAGATAATGTATATGGATACAATTTTTTACAGCTTTCTTACAACATACCCAACCATCTCACACCATTCAGCRAAACACTATCTCTGTAAAAGCTCTGTAACATTGGTTGGTTATACATCTATCTGTTCCTGCATGCAGCACCCTCCCTCCATCATGATCTCTTAATTCATCAAGTACGTAAGCGAGTCTAATGAGCAGCATTAGGAAACAGTCTCATGGGAGGAGGGGAAAAACAACAACAAAAAAACAAACAAAAAAAAAAGAAGTTCCTTCTTCACAAAAGCATCTCTCCCCCTCCCCCTGGATAAGTGCTCATATATTAGAAGGATGAAATTTGAAGTTAAAGACAAAGATGTTCCAAGTACTTGGCAGGCTCTCGTAACTAGAGTACCAGTGCTGCTTTTGACAAATGTATGAACTAAATTTGAATATGCACTTTTCTCCCACTATTATGTGAAAAGCACACACAAATTAATATGAAAAATGATTACACATGAATTACACAAAAGGGAGTAGAGGCGGGGAGACAAAAATGGGTGTTCTCTAATCTTAGACAAGATTGTGATGGCCAATGCTATTGCAAATCAGAATTTTTATACTCAGGACTGACTTCTTTTGCTAGCCCTCTTAGGAAACTAAGAAAATTAAATGAGTTAGATTAAAGTGGTATGAAAAATTCACTTAGACAAGGGGTAAATAAAAGCATAAAAGCCACGTTGCCTCATATGACAAACAATGAAGCTACTTACAAAAAGGAACCTAGAGCCACTGATAAGAAAATCTAAATGCTATTTCAGGATCATTTATTACTCCCTGAATATATGCTCTTCCTACAGGTGCAAAATATGTGGTTAAATAAAGCTACCTTAAGCAGGGTAAGTGAACAGTGAGAACAGCAAAAAGCTTTCATGCAACAAGCCATTTAGTTTAATCCTCTGCTAACATAAACAACTATAACTTAAGCAAGTAAGCTGAATCTACATAAAATAACAAGGAATTTAACCTATTTTAAAAATAGGCCTACTTTTCCCAAAACACACAACAGGCATGATGGAGAAGAAAGAAAAACTAATCTATTTGTTTTGTGCTATTTGTTGTTGTGGGGTAATGTAGATCATCTCCTTCAGGCTTCACAATAGCAAGCAAATCATCTCGTTGCAGCAAGGAGACCCCTGCTTTTCTTTCTCTCACATTACTCTCATAGAAAGTGCTCTGCTGGTCAAAAGCCCAGAATTTAAGATGTTGTAAACAGGAAAGAGATGACACCTTGTAACAGATGAGAAACTTGCAGCTGGAATTCATATTATCAAGGAATGTCTAAAACCCATTAAAAACTGTTACAACACCCAAAATGTTGCAAAAAAAGTTACACTGAGAATTTAAATCTTATTATAATGAGCACAAAGATGAATTATTGTTATAGCTTACGTATCTAAAGCAGGATGTTAAAGATAAGAGACAATACATAATATAGCAAATCTGCTATAAAGATAAAACACAGGAACATAAATAAACATTACTTTGATTTAGCTTTGAAAGACAAAGCGCTCATTTCAGAATAGTAAGCTTGCATAAATAAGTAATCTATATTCTTTACAGCTTGGTCCTACAGTATTTTCTTGATCACACAAAAAGTATACAATATATCATTTACCTGTTTTTTCGTCTCAGTGAAGCTATCTTGAGTTATACCTAAGCAATGTACAAAGTCCTGTAGGTGCTGAAGGAAATGGGCCTGTCTTCCCTGGCACCTTCACACAGTTTATAAACAAGAGCTCCTAATTAGCTTTATGAAATAACAAGTTAGGGGGGCAAAGAAGTGTGTTTTCAAGCCTTCGAACAGTATTTTACATTATTAATTCATTTAACAATATCATTGAAATTTTAAAAAGTAGCAAGCCCTTCTTTTGTTTCCAATATACACTTTGTTCTTCACATTCTGTAAACAATTCAGATCTGGGATTGTCTTACTTATCTTACTAATTGTCTAAACAGCTGTTTCCATTTAAATATCACAGGTGGATCACCTCAGCATCAATTACATTTTCCTTGTGAACACCTGTTTAAAATAAGAGCTGCAACCACCACTTACAAAATTGTAGTGTTTGAAGAATCATTGTATTAAACAATATACATCATCTACTAGTGACGTACTGTAAGAACGGTTCTAAAACAAAAGTCATTCCCAGGTAACAGCAAATATAAGCAATTATGTTTGTATAAACAATATGTTTGAGAACCAAAACAGTAATGCTTCAAGCCTCAGCAGAAGGTTTTACCTGCATCGATGGCTTGCATTAGGCACTCATAAGTTGTTTGGACAAGCCTCCTTGCACCCTCATCAACTTCTCCAACATAAAATGTTTCATTCAGATCTCCATGGTAACCATTACGATAGACAGTAATATCCACTGCAAAGAATACCAGACATACCATAATACTACCACTGTTTCTCACTTTTTCTCTTGATTTCCATAAAGGACAACAAAAACACAAAAGAATGTAGTATTATAATTCTGAAGTTATGAAACTACTTTGGAAGATGTAAAAGCTCTTTCAGCAGTATCAATTTTCCAATACTTATCCTGTAGATTTTTTTTTGAATTAGTAAATAAGACAGTGCTTTACTGTTCAATGGCTTGATTTAGAAAAAGATTTTTAAATGAAAAAAAAACTACCAATGTAACACAGCCATGGCAAACTTACTGCTTATGATTGGTTTTCTGGGTAAATATAAAACCAGGGCAGGGAAGTTATTTGCTCCATGGTGAATGACCTGGTTAAAGTATGTCCTTAAAAGCAATTTCAGCACCAGCAGAGAGAAATTAAGTTTAAACCACTACGTAATGATATTTTAAACCATCTTTTAACTTCAGCAATTTCATTACATGTTTAGAATAGTAAGCCACACCTCTGCAAAAATCGGCATGCTGATCATTCACAGCCAAAAAACAGAGTTTCTTACTGCACATTAACTGCATAGCACCTTGCCAACATTATTCCCGACTAACAAAAACATGTTAAATTATTTTGAAAGAAAAAAGTTTTTTAAAATTTAAAATGTTCTGAATCTGGCAAATAACAAGAATGAAAAGGGCATGCTTAAAACAACCTACGTTTATGGGAGCATGTAATCAGAGCTTAGAATTGTGCTACAGCAGAACTCTAAATTAGTTGCTTTGTATGTAAAGTTGGTTGTGAATTGAAAGTGAAATAACTTACTGTTGAAAAATAGGACCACACGCACTTTTATGCAACACACTTCTTTTGTTTAGTTTAACCCATTTTGAAAAAAAGTAGTTTTTTTGATTAAGAATGTCCACATGATGTTCATTACAAATATTCATTTTTCAAAATATGGGAAACAGGCCTGCTAGTTTAGACATAATGGTCATCTATTCTAGTAGCCTGTCTCTGATGTGCTCAAGAGAAAAAAAAAAGAAAGAAAAAAATAACCATCATACAGTGGCTATAGATAGTAAACACATTATGCAAAATACTGTAGATTTGCAGCTCAAGTTGATTTCCTGTGCTAGAATTAGTACTTTTGAATTTAGCAGACTTTGATAGAAGTCTCGTAGCTCTAATAACCAGCAGATAAGCTAAAATACTAGAATAGTTACTGAATTGCTAAGCATGAAGAAAACCATGCCTAGACAATCTCACAGGTAAATATCCATGAAGGAAACAGGACTGAGCTATAATATTTTAAGAATACAGTACACAAGCTGCCTAGCAAGACCAGTATAATGTTGATAGGAAACACGGGAAAACACTAGAGCCTACCAAAAATACCATTTAGAAACCAACACCCAGGTAAATTTATTCAGGTTTCTTGTGAATAAAGTATCAGAGCTCAAAGGACAATGTCCAGACTACTTCCTGCAAAGAAGCTATTTCTACAGGCTGCTTGATTACAAGACTTCTTCAGACACTGCCAGACTTGGCCAAAACATCTCGCTTTGCAGAGACCAGCATCCGTCAAGAAACCTCTCACAGAGAACAATACGGTAACAAAAATGTTACTTTGCCCTGCTTGGAGAGGAAGTTGGACTAGATGTTGGATCTCAACTTGCTTCTAAAGCTAGGCCATACTCTGAGAATTCTTGAATATATTTTTAAGGATAAAAGAAAACAAAAGCTCATGTGATAAATTGAAGTACAAATGTTTATACAACTGTTGCTAACTTTTATTGTGAAATCAAGAAAAAAAAGAACAAGAAAATAAAATGCTCCCAAATAATTTATATAGGTAATACTTATGCTCCAAAATGTTTGAGTACCTTCAGTACCACAAGCAAAAAACAGCAGGCACTGTCAGATTGTGAGAGTCTCAAAAAAAATGATATGCTGTTCAATATGCCACCATAAAATGTCTCACCATTAGGATTCTTTACAGTCATCACAACTCTAGTTGTGATGCAACCTTACTAAGAATTCACATTAAACTAATCCAAATGTGTAATCCTGGCAATATTAAAAACATTCAAAACACCACATTTTTTATTCCATATTTTTATAGAGTCTAGAACAATTGGAATCCTGCCCATAACTGGAATATTCAGGCACTATGACAATATACAGATGAGGATAGGAGAATTATAAAGCTATTAAAATGGTCCAAGCTTCTACCATTGTTTTAACTACTCAAATTAATTAATTTAAATGTATAAAGAGAAGTTAATTAATTAGTAAATGAAAACAAAAGGCTCTTAAGAAGCTACTTCTTAGCAGCTTCTTTGCCTGCTACTGAAACTTTACCTTATTGAATAGCCTAACTGGATAGAAGACAGAAATGTTGAAGGTTGATTTTTTTTAAAACACTTACCATTAACAATATCTCCTTCCTGTAATGGCCTCCTGTCAGGAATTCCATGACAGATCACTTCATTCACTGAGGTACAGCATGACTTAGGGAAATTATAATAATTCAGAGGGGAAGGATAGCAATTCCTTGCAATACAAGCCTAAATCAGATTTAAAAGAATACAATTTATACTTTATATTAGCAAGCTTTGTACAAAGTATAAGCACAATAGCTTTACAATATGAATGATATTTTGAAAAGCAGCAGCTCCTAAAAATAAGTTTCTTCAAGCACTCCTTTTCTGCCCTTATATTTAGTAATGCTTTACATTTCATACCAGTCTTGCAAGAAGAAAACAAAGCCAGTTCAATGCTTTTTCCTCGCTCATTTTTATGTTCAACTACCAATGCTGAAGTATTCAGGTTTAAAATAATGCATGGAAATATATAATTGATTAAAAACCAGCCATTTTCAATTAGTGCCTTTAAGCACTTGTTCTAAGACTTCAAATAACTGTTTTATAGGAGACCACCTAGACAAACTACATTTGGTACCACATATTTATCCCTGACTTCAAAAACATAAACTGCTTCCTTTGCTTTCCTATAATATTCTTTCTGTTATTTCTGCAAAATTGAAATATATTTTAGGCACACACATATATACAATCACACTAAGTGGCACGTTGAACAATTCAGGAAAAACAATACTGTTGTAAACCTTTTCATATTAAAAAAACAAAACTATTTTAAAACTGCTAAATACCAATTAGGGATATCAGTCAATATCAATTATCTTCTGTGCAAAAATTTCCAGAAGTTGCTTTTTCTAATGAGGGGGCAGAAAGGAACACATTCCTGTTTTAACTGCTAGCTGCTTTTATTAGACATCAGGTGCATAATTTAGTGCTTAGCTGTTTAAAACAATTTAGTATAAACCTCAGGTCTAATCAAACCTGAGTAAGCTCCTTATAACCTTGGCTTAGGAGTTGCATACACAGATAGGAGAACAGCAACCAAAAAGCTCTCCCAACAAATTTGTTTACACCACTGGCCTAAAAGATCCTTGCATTCTCCACAATGCATATAGGTATCTTGTCTCAAAATTAAATGCATCTATCTTAGAGATCAGGAAAAAAATTACACAATTGAAGCATCTATGAATGCATGGGTCAGCAAAATACTGCATCACACATTTCAAACGCTTTGTTTTGGACTGCAGCCTTAGTTTGCCACACCGCATCAAAAAACTTAACATGAAAGAACTTGTCAGCTCCTTTTCACTATATTTGTGGACTTTGCAAAAGAGTCCCTCTTTACTCTCTCAGGCTTCCCAGTTCTGATTCCTGATCACAGAGAACTAAACTTTCTTCTCTGCCTTTCTCCTCCTTATCTTAACCAACAGGATGGAGCACAAAAAGTCTGTGGCCTACACATGACACCCTATACAGCAGCACCTGTGGACCTCAGAAAAGTCTAGAAGAAAATTATGTGATATTGACAGAGAAAACAGATGAAGGAACTTGRAGGGAAAATCTGAAGCTGAAAATTATGGAAGGAGCTGACATGGAGGGAGCCTCAGGAGTTCCTCACTTGGGATTCATTACTGAATTTAACATTGTGCTATAACAGATTTCTAACATCTGAGCTACCTAGTATCTTCAAATTGGGAACAAGATAGTTCTGAATAAAGAAAAGGAATGCACACACAACCAAAAATACATAACAATCATACTAAAACAAAAAGGGCACTTAACAGAACCAAAAGAATAATAAAATAACCTTACTAAGTGGACAGCATGATCAATTTCTTCAGTAGTTACACCTGCTTTCACCATCATGGCAGCAACATCCAATACTTCTCTAGCAAGCTGCAAATGAGGAAAACACAAAAGCACCTTATTTAAAATGACACCAGGTCTATTCCTTGGAAAGTTAGCAACACATTTGCTGGAGCTATACTGAGACTCGAGGAAAAAATGGGTAGACCAGGACTTTTAAAAGACTTTGAGATGTCTACACTTTATATTAGTAAGACACATCAGGCACACTTGAAAACATCCCTTTTTATTAAGATTTGGACCACAAATCCCTTGAATATTGCAAACATAAAACAGACTACCTGAACACACGTTTCAAAGCATGACTTTATGCACAAGAAAATGATCACAGCTGAAAAGCTCTTATTCAGGAACCTGAAATAAGTTTTTTTTTTTTTTTTTTTTTTTTTTTTTTTTAAGAATAAAGGCATTTTGTAATGAAAAACAAAACCCCCTTACCCTACACACTACTCGCATTCCTTCTATATCCTCAGATGAGAGGATTTTTATTTGAGAGGTTCCTTTCAAAGCCTGTTCCGATTCAGACATTCCTGAAAAATGAAAAAGAAGAAAGGTTATACAGATAAGCGATTGCTAAGCAGTTCCAATTCAAGCAACTTCCTTAGCTTCTCAGCTGTAATAAAAGCATGCCTCTTCTCACCACAGACTAAAATAATGAAACCACCAGTCATAGCATTATCATCATCATCCGGATTACTTTGAATTCATAAGCCTTCCACCACATTTCAATGCCCAAAATTGTTCAGGATGCCCATCCACTTACTGAATACAACCATCATGCCCCGTTAGTTGTAAGCACTTTCAGTGTTCAGAAATGGTTTGACTGTATTCTCAAATGAGCCATCACAAAATGGTAAAATTACTATAGATTTTTAGAGAATAAAGACCATTCACACAGTTGAATGACTTCCTAAAACACAGCATTGCGTTGTTTAAATATTTACATTCTGTAAACTACAACTAAAGCTCTGCTGAAGTTTTAAGAATAATTGTAACAGACTTAACAGTTTCTTTGGGAAACGCAAGGCATCAAGGTTAATGTGAATGGAGGAAAACATCAAAATAAACCAATAACCAAGTAGTTTTGAAAGTATTTTCTCTGTGTCCAGAAATATGTCAGGAACTCATCAGTTTGCTTTGGGAGTTGCTTACTGGATTTTCATTCGTTTTGAAGAGGACGGAGGTTATTTTATAACACATTTCCAACAGATAGAGTGATGTCACTGAGAATGGCTTTAAAGAATTCGTATGTCGCAGGTCCTGTATGTCACAGCTGACTTTTGTGATAGGTTCATAGTTTGTTACCCAGTAAGCAACATAGGTAGGATTTGCTGGGGAGGGTTGGGAGAGGGTTGTCCTTCAAAGGTGTATAGGGAAGAGAAGACAACTCCTCACAAATTATGGACTTCTATGAAATAATTGTAACCATATTTCTTAAAAATCAGTAGTTAATGTAAGAGAAGAGGAGGAGAGAAGAAATTTCCTAACATCTCCTAGACACTTTAAAGGCTTCTTCAGTTGAAGGAACACATGCACACAGAAGTAACACACTGTAATCGTGATTTGTTTCAAGTTACCTAGTGGGTGATCAGCATAATCCGGTCTCTGAATATAACTTGGCACAGGCCTTGTTGGCGTCTAAATAAATCATAGTCAAAGCTGGTTAGATTGGAAGAGTACTTATTACAGAGATAAAAACAGAGACCCGTGCAGCAAAATTAAATATAGTGAAACATGGCTAATTCCCCTTAGAGAAAGTTGCAAAGTATGCAAACACCCAAACCCACCTCCAATTAGCATTTCTCAGCAAAGACTAACTCCTTGTTGTCTTTATATAACATAACCTCTAACAGCCAACTTCACAGCCTTGTAAAACCAATTCTATCTGTCAAACAAAATTGCTTTTGTAAATTATTATCCCTGCTATCTTGTAGCGATTATTCTGATACTTTCCAGACTGCAAATGCTCTCTTCCAGATGCACCCTCCCTTCTTTTGGTTATTTGTATGCATTAGCAAGATTGTTATTTTTAATTATCACCCTATTTCTTAGGACTACTTCTTATAATTTCATATACACCAATGCTACAACAACTGAGGGACAAAAAAGCAAGTGTTCAGCAACAGCACTATTAATTACATAGCCAGTGAAATATCCAACACACACTTTCTCTAATGCTACTAATAAGCACACACTATCTCAGGATCTGTAGATCTACTTGCTGAATCCATAACAGATGGAGAAGACTACAGAGAGGATGCTACAGTGACTGCATCTCTAGCACAGACCAGCTAGAAAAAGCACTGAAAAATGAAATGCCACTAATCCTGTTAAAACTTTGGCTTATTCCATGTACAAGCTTGCATCACTTTAAAATACAGGTATAGGCAGGTCCTCTTCTAAATTCACTTTCAGAGTTGGACTGACCACAATTACTATTCAACAACCCAGTGTTAGRGGCTGCTGTTCTTTCAGAAGAGCTGTTCACCAGTTTATTCATCAGATTATTTCAAACCACTTAAGCAAGGTTCTATCAAGTCATTTATTTAAATGCTAAATTAATCTATCTGAATTTTCCTGAAATAGCACCCTTATTGGTAGAAACAGTAAACAGCTAGAACAACATTTTAGCTAGCAGCAGGATTTTGCAGAATGAATGTCAAAAGATATAGCCAAAACACATGATCTTAAACCTATTAGTGATACATATTCCCTCATGGGCACTTCAGTTTAAGCATAACAAGGTAGCTCAAGTTAAGCCAAAATGAGCTACAATCAAGGCACAGTCACACATCTTGCCATCAGGTTCTGACTATTTAAGAAACTTCCATTTCTCAGGTGAGTGGGAGCTGACCAGCCCAGGACGTCTGTTCCATTAGCTGCTACAGAACGTAATGTGGAACATTCTTCCCTCAGTGCAGGAATAGAGTGGCATTTGTTACTTACCAGTGGATAATGCGGCCTGAGTTTACCAGTATATCGATAACCAGACCAGGGATTTGTATTAACGTCACCTTCCAGGGTCCAAGAGGAAACCTCACGTTTAGCTTTTTCATCTTCTGAAAAGAAAACAAAATTGCAGCAGCCTACCAAGAAAAAAAAAAGTGTTGCATCCAGAGAGTGACCTACAAGTACACAAATACAGATTTAACTCTATTTGGCTTTTTATTTTTTTAATGCTACTGATTAGGACAAAATAAGATGAAAATTACGGACTGCACTTTTACTTAAGTTTTTCGTATTCAAAATTCACATTCTGCCAATGGCAAACTGAGCAATACAGAGTCAAGAAGGCAATACTGAAGGCCCAAAGGAAACAAAATAGTTATTGATGTCATTGTTCATATGTAGTTCTAAAACATGGTTCTGTGCTTGTTTTGATTCTTGGGGAAAAATGTATTTTTACTAAGAGACTCATCATCCCTTCAATTAGCAGTCTTGTACTGTAGCTGAAGGTTCCTAATCCATGTGACTTCTCTTAGCATTCAAAGACAGAAATGATTTGGGTGGGAAAGAGGGCATTTGACTAGGATTTTCAATTCACGGAGCCTACTACCAACTCTGTCTTGATGGGGAGAGTGAGGGTACAGCCTCTTCTGCATTTCAAAACAGGCAGCATGTGTACTTTACAAGATTGTTTTAATCTGCTGAAGATTTCTGGCTCTCAACCTTGTAAAACTTTTGCCTGATGTGGTCTATTCATGACTTCCTTCACAAATAACAAATCTAAGAGCAGATTGATGGCTATTACGTGGAGGACTGAAACAAGTGCATCCTGAACATTATCAAAGGAAAAATGCACTTAGAAAGAGGGTGCAAGGATTAAGAAAGAGCATGGTAGCATTAATTTAACTCAAAACTCATAATTTAGGGCTTTTTTTCCTCTTTTCAGATCTCACAAGAATGAAAAGATGCAAAAGTGTGGCCGTAGCAGCCCTCAGTTTGAGTTCCTCAGAAACTGCATGGTTGACATCTGAGCCTTCTACTCACATGAGTTTAGATGAASCACAGAGAAATAACACAAGAATCCAAAGTTCTAATAAAGTGATACTTTGGATTCTCTTGAGATGCTTCAGCATAGTTTGTGACATTCAAAACATGAGGGCTATCAGAACCAAACCCACTGAAACTGGGCTCAGTAATTATTGAAAGGCAGGATCATAAGAAAATATGGATATATAATTATAAGAAGCCAGTACTACTGGCTCGATTTTATGGTATTGTCAAAAATTTTGCTGTCAGATAAACAGCAGCATTCGTAGACTGCAGAAGAAGATTACTACAAGTAGTATATTAAACAAAAGAGAGTTTCACATCCACAAGTGTGCAAAGTAATAGGATATAAATTGCAAGTGTAAACTATGAGAACTCTGCACTGGGGAGGTAGAAAGGAGGAAAACACTTGTAATTGCCTATACTACTCTCAGCTATAAACTGTGCAACAGTTATCATGAAACAGGGGGTTTTATTGGGTTTTAGGAAAGGAGGAGATAAACAAGTTGAGAATTCAGCTTTTTGCCATGCCACTTACTTTTTAATCCCAATTTCATTTTCAGTAGAGCTTGATGGAGTTAGCCTTTTTGGGGTAGGGAGGGGAAGGGACTGAATTTCAACTCCTGGATTATATTTGCTCCCCTGGTACCCCTTGTCTGTTGAAAGGGTTTTGACTGATGAATCCAGTCAGAGCAGCAACATTCTAATACAAGATTAGGACATAGGAAACAGCATATAGTTGTACCTATTAGATACTCATTAACAAAGTGCAAGGAAATGCATTATTGGACAAGGAAGACCACAGAGAGAGGGGTAAAGGAGAACCTACTAATTTTTCTGTACAAATGCTTTCTGCTGTAACTAAAGCATACAGATATAGTACCTTCAGATAAACTCAGCAAAATCCTAGTTACAATACATCCTCCAACAATAGCAGCATCAGATCCTAAAAAAAATATTTTCTTTCTTTTTCCAAAGAGGTAAGCCTCAAGTGTACAGAATAGCTGCATTATCACTGCCTTGCTCATATTCAAACAAGTATCCAATCACATAAAGACATTAAAAAAAACCCTCCTCCACGTTACTTTTACTATATCAGATATCAAAACACTATGATGGAACAAGCCTGGCAATGACTTATGGTCATAATTTATTCTCTTCAGCCTCTATTTCATCACCTCTCTTTCTCTGTTCATATGCCTGGCAATTTAGCTCAAAGCAATACTTCAGACAAATAGCAATAAGAAAAGAAATAGATATTTCTGTACCAATGTCTCTGAAATTTTACACAGATCTGTGATTACCAGGAACTGAATGCAGTCTTAGATGTGCAGCATCCAGTGCCAAGTATCTTGGAAAAATCCATACCATTCTCAGACATTCATGTATATAAAGATAAAAAACAAAGTGCGCTATGCTGTTCAACCCAAAATATTATTCCTACCTACTATTTTGAAAACTATATTAAACAAAAAACAATGATAGAAGATGATGAGGGAGAGGAGTGAATGCACAGATGGGAACAGTTTTCAAAACAGAATACTAGAACTGAATAAAGTATTTACTTACTTGCTTTCTTGTGTAATAACTTGTGAGTAGCCCAGCTTCCCTTAAAACATTCCTAGAATTACAAAATATATGTACAATATTAAAGTAGCTTCATCCTGGACAGACATGTCATTCCCAAAATAAAAGAACTGTTATTTTTTTAAAAAACTAAGAATTTTATAAACTCTTGTAGCAACATGCAGTAAATGCTACTGTAACTGACAATCTTAACACTAGAAAATACTATATTCAAGAGTTTGAACCAGAATAAGCAAAAAGCATAGCCAAACAGGTGCACCCAAAGTGAAATGCACTGAGTTAATCTTCTCTACTAAATATTGTCTCCTTTCCAATTTAATGAGTAACCAGACACCACAGTTGCTCCAGGGTGGCAGAAACCCTGTGCTGTTCAATGGAATGTGAGGGCCAGAGTTCACCTGCTCTCCCTCTGTACCAAATCTCCTCCCTTTACAGTGGGTGGAGTGAGCCTCCCTTGGCTCCTACAAGAAGCCATCTCCTCCTGCTGGTTGCATCCTTCCTGACTCCTTCTCCAGCATAAGGAAGCAACAGAGATCAGTCAGCATCATCACAGCTGAACAAATGAAAGTGATCAAGCTTGAAAAAAAGGGTTAGGGCTACCAAATAGAAAAGGACAGACAGATGGACAGACAGTAGAAGGATGGACAGAAGATAATTGAAATAGAAAGCAAGGAAAGAGAGGATGTAAAGAGATTGATATTTTTCTCTTCTTCCTGGGAATAGACAGAAGTTCATGGGAAAAGGAGAAAAAAAAAAACAGTGAATCAGCAAAGGGGAAGATGGAAACGATCAGCAGCTAAAGATAGATTAAAATGAGGGAAAGACAGGTGAGAAAATGAGAAAATCAAGTAGAAAAGCTGCTGAAGAAGGCATTAAAAATGATCCTTTAGGGTATTAAGTAGGTAACTTCTTAGTGTTGTAACTGAAAGTCTAAATCAATGGCTATGTGTACTCACAACAGGTGTGTGGAAAGAGGTAATTCCAATCATTTACAGCAACAGCTGAATTTCTGAAGTAGAAGGCAGGAAGCAAACTTTTTTCCTTTATAAGGGAAGATAATACTAATGCTGAGTCATCATCATAAAGCTGCTGACCAGAGCCAACAACTGATTCAACACAATGTATACAACACTAAACGAATGTCAGACAACAGATTTGCAAACTCAGCCCAGTGTATAGGAGTCTAGTCCCGCTTCACATATTTTGTTGTGGTCTTAATTGCCTACTCTTTTAGAGCCCTCTTCTCCCCATTTTCTATTTAGTCTGCCACCAGTGGTTACCAACCTGTATCCACAAGACCACAGTACACTGGTACACAGATCAACCACATTTACTGCTTGGCACTTCCCTCATTACCAAAACAATCAGCTGTTGCTGTAGTCTTCTCCTACACCATGTATCTGATTTTGCTGAACTGACATTACAGGCCAACAGAGGGTTCAGGCAACCCTGAATATTCAGGCAACAAGAGAACATTATCTTGAATAAACAGTGGAAGGTTTCACCACCACACTTTTATAACCCACTGCATACAGACTTTTTTGCTGCACTGTTACCTTCTTTCTGTTGGAGAGCTAGGGGAAAAGRAACAGGTTTTAACTGAGGCCTATTTTAAGAAAAAGTGAAAAGCCAAAATCCCTATTTCCAGGACACTAGAATGTTTTTAAACCCCTTCTACTTCTGAATTGAGATAGGATATGTAAAACAAACAAAAAAGAACAGGATTACACAGTTCAAGACTCGCAGGTCATAGAATACCTCTACCATGGGGAAACTGAGTCTGCAATTCTAGAATCCACTTCTTGGGAGATAAGGGAGATAAGCTTTTTGGGAAAGACGACACCAGTTGCGGTAACTATCTGTTGTAGTTGATTCTCTCTTTCCCTCTGCAAATTGAGGATATGTTCTCCAAATTCATTTCTTTTTCTCTGGGGCCAGGAGTCTTTCCTCTTTGTAGGCCCATAACCAACCCACACTAGGCAAACAACACCGCTAGCAGTATCATAACCTGGCAGCCTCCATTTGGACTATTTCCTGCAGCTGCAAGCAACATAAGAGGATCCTGCATAAGGCTGCCATATGTTTGAGTTTTCCCAAGCATGTTTCCCAGATTTTACTTGTCCTGCATTTCCAGAGAAACAGCAACTCAATCAGAACTACTACAGCATAGCTTCAGAGAAGCTGCTGTACACCCAGACATCCCAGGCGTGCACTGTATGAACATCAATCAACTGTAACTGAGTACACAGAGCAACTCCAGAGCAACAATTATGCCTGCATTGTACAATCAATAAATACCTGAGCCTTGGTCTAACATTTCTGGAAAGCACTCAAAGGATGCGCTGCACAACTTTTAAAACCCAGGTATTTTTTGTAGGATCAGCCACATGCTTCTTGTGGGCACTGAACTTACCAGATACTCACTTTTTTTTTTAAAAAAAAAACATTCAACAGCTTACTGCACAAGCACTACATCACATGTCTGCACAGCTCTGCCCAGGCAATTCTAGACAAAAATATGGCAGCTGCAATCTTACAGGTTGGAGAAACATAGCTCTGTCTACAAAGCATTACCAGCATACTGTTGCGTATCTCAAACGCCCTCACCTTCTAAACAGCAGACTTCCTGCCAAGGCATGGAAGAAAGCCACTCTTTCTCTCCATCCAGGCCACTTTCTGGAGAAAATTCTGCTTTTGATGAGCCTTCTCTGCTGAGCCTTCTTCTCTCAGCCTTCTGCTGAGACATTTACTTCAATCTTCCCACTACCATTCCTGCCTCTAATGATTCTTCCATGGTCCTATGCCATATATAGATCAAGATAAAAACTTTCAATGAATAAACAAACATAATCCAAGAAAAATATCCAGGGTGAACTTTATTATTAAAACAAAGAAACAAAAAAGTCCCATTTCCACTAAAAAAGGAACACAGCCTTGTGCGGCTGTATCTAAAAACATTAGCTAGCTTGAATGAGAAAATACACAGGAATATTGTAAATTTCTTTTCAAGCTTTTTGGAATTTCTCAGATTTCATTTCAAACATTTTATTATCCATTATTATGCTTGATATTAATATTCCCACCCATCTCACCTAAAGCAGTTTTCTTTATATGTTTTTTCAATAGCAATCGAGCAAGACTTGGTAATGCTGAAGAGGACTGTACAAGAAGAGAGGTCTGAGATACAACACAAAAGAGAGAAACACAATCCTTCATTTTTGTTTACAGCAACACCAGTCACCGATTCCGTGTTTAAAGGCAAGCTCAACCCAATGTTCATCACAGCCTATGCTTTACCCAAAGGTAACCAAAGACACAATCAGCTTTAAGATCTGGAATGATTCCTATTGGATCGATTCCTGGAAATCAAATATTTCTCTCAATGATCTCCACCTTAGGGACTCAGCCCAACATCTACTGTTTGAAATACTGAGAGAAGCATGCAACAAAGCAGAATTGGTTTACAGTAGAGTGCATTTTTGCTAAAACCACAGTGATCACTACTAAATAGTGACCAAACAGACTTTAAAATCAACCCTTAAAAAAAAAAAAAAAAAGAGAGAGGAAAAAAATCCTTTCAGACAGTTCAACAGCAGTTATTGAGCTACTTTAAAATGGACTTTTTCTTACTTTTATTCTTATCATTGCAGAGAATTTCTTATTCTTTGGTTCATGTATCCTTGCAACCCGACTGGGAGGTTGAAAAGCACAACCAGCTCCAAATCTCAGATGAGAAAGTGGACTAACAGTTTTATGTGCTTACTTCCAGGATTTATGGAACAAAGAAAATTACAAAATCTCAGTCACTTGTCAACTAACTTCAAGGGCACCTAAAGTCTTCAAAGAGTAGAATATAACTACACTGCAAACTTCTGTAGCACAGACATATGCAAAGTAGCTTTAGAAAAGCTGCTCAAGTACAGGAAGTTATGCAAGCCCTACAACACAAAATTCAAGACGTACTCATTCATCCTGTTTCTGAACTGCTTTTGCAGGGTGGCAGCTCAATTAAAATTAGCTATGCCAACTCTCCATTAAYGATTTTTCAGCCTCAGGGCTGCCCCTCTCTCTTCTTTAGGCTCCCCTTCACCTGCTGCTTTATACAACCTGGCATTTGGCACTGTAAGTTTAACTGTTTGCATATATGCAAACACCGCCCAAATCTTGGCACCAGACAGCTACTGAAAACAAGCTCAAAATTCATCTCTAACCTCTGCAGAATTCCTCCTCTCCATCCTCTGTGCCCATTGTTTTGAATCATTGAGCTGAATTTCCAAAAATACCTGTTCTACCACAAAAGAGAGACAGCTGGAATTGAGACTGTGTGGACAGACTGGCTGGCTCTCTGCATGTCATTATACTGCAAATTGTAATAGTTAGGTAAACATCTGGGAAGG
This sequence comes from Rhea americana, assembly GCF_003343005.1. Lineage (NCBI taxonomy): Eukaryota > Metazoa > Chordata > Aves > Rheiformes > Rheidae > Rhea > Rhea americana. The sequence continues at coordinate 639,484 of NW_028187188.1, read as the reverse complement.
GTCAAGCAGTACACTCCATTAAAAACAAAAATCTATTTTAAAAACTACTCAAAACATTTTTCAATGTAAAATTCTGTTGAGCTCAATCCAAAATCATGTGATTTTGCTTAATGAGAACTAGTTTTTACCTAACCACTGCTAGGGTATGCAAGCAGAAAAGAAAAAAAGCTTAAGTATGGCAATAGTTTAAGAAAAATATCAGTGTTATCAGTGATATATGTTTAATACAATACAGATTAACCTTACATTTTGCTCATAAATACAGGGTGTCTTGAGGAATGCAATTGTTAATATATTTGATGTTAAAATACAATAATTGCCTTTCTTAGCATACTGAACCCTATTCTTCCAGGTGCTGTACAAGCCAATAGAGACAACCTGTGACCTGAAAAACTCAGGACTAAGTTCACAAACTAGCTTAAGGGGTATATTTGACAGCCATTTTTTTTCAGATGAGGGAAAATACAGACCTGGAGATTCAAATTCAAGGGAAGCATGTACATACTACCTTGGTATGAGCAACATTTTCCTTCTCATTCATCTAAAGCCTGATCTCATTCAGAGACTACTGGAACCCACATGATAAGAGTATTTCAACTCTTCCTTCAAGGAAGAGGTATATTTTACAACCCTCCAATCAGACTTACAGAGCTATACAAGTAACCTGTGATGTATCAGCGAAGACGTGCCTCCCAGAAAGGAGTAAATCAGCATTCTCAAGAATAGTTACTACTTTTCCTGTGCTTAACACTCAGCAGATTTTAAAAGGCATGTATCAAATGCAAGCTGTTTCTGTAAACACATGCTGTTTATGTAGACCACATATAATTTACAAAAGTGTATGTGCATTTCTAAAGAGATACTGCAATATCAAATTCATCTTACTAACAGCAAAAATACACTTGTGATGCTGAGCATCTGTGTTCTTTTCATTCAGAAAATGCAGCGAGACGTAGTAATTCGGTCTAAACTGACACATATGTAACACTGATAAATCTTTACAGAAGGTACAGGCTTATGAAAGTAAGACAGTGACAGAAGGTAGCTGGCAGTGACAATACCTGATGTATTAGGCTAAATGAGGATATACTGAAGGTTAATAGCTGACAGAATCACTCAGTGGAGTACTCCCTCTCACTACATCTTTGGCTGATAGAAAATAATGCTGAGATTAAGCACACTACCTTAACACATACCCCAGAGCAACTCTACCACTAAAAAGCATCTTTGCCCTGCTCCCACTACCTTCCCAAACATCAGTGCTAGGCCAGAACTCAGCTGTCTTGGCCCTCTTTTCACCCATGACCCATAAGCACAACTGTAATTCAACTGTACCCACCTTACAAGGTGCACATCACCCAGAAAACCATGTTGGCTTAATAGCTCAAAGCAATTTCAGAGGATGTTACACTACTTCAGAGTAACCGTTTTCAGGACACATGGTCATGACCTCCTCTTTTTGAGGCAGAAGAGGGGGAATAAATGACTAGGATAATGCCCTTAACCAAGTAAAGGAGAAATAAAAATGACAAATCCTAGGGTTGTCTCCTCACTACACTGGAATTCTCAGTCCTATACTACTTGTGTTAATTTCTCTTATCAAATTATATATTACTATTTATAATCCAAACACATTTCTCCATACTGGTTGCCCTTCTACAGTAGTTTATTTTTATATTTTCTCCAGTGCTAAGAACAAACAAAATACTATAAATTTGGGTTGGATTCTTACTGGAGGTCTGGCTGTATGAACAAGATAGGCTTCAATCAGATTAGTTAACCTGGCAAGCATGCCTATGCAGGCGCTCTAACCCCTCAAAGAAACGCTTGGTAACTTGACACTTCATGAGCAATCCTGCAGTTATTCCAMGGAGAAAGCCTACAAACAGGTAGTTAACACCACTGCATTCAGTAAGGATGGTTTGATTTTACAGCTTTGCCAAACCACGGACACAATGGAAAAGCCTCCTCGTCAGCTGAACGCTCTTAAAGCATGAGTGTTCTCTGACTCTGCGGTGCACAGCTTCAGGGAGCTAAACTACCAAAAAATTTAATGCAGCTGCTTTTCCTCTATTGAAATAAATCCCTAAAAATCCCAGAAATGCCTCATTAAAGAATCAAGACTAGCTTAACACAAGATGTGGAAATATGCATCTTTGGAGGGAGGAAATAGGACAAGTTCATTCCTTTTGGCGATAGCCAGCTATAATGCAGGTTGTACTGCAGAGTGGAATAACATCCTAGGTCCACCCAGTAGTTTATCACAGTTATCCATGTGCTTAACCATGCCACAACAGAAAGAAAACCTTTTAATTTCAAGTCACTGCAACTCTGCCGCCTTTTGATGTCCACAGACAAAATGAACCACAGTGTTAAATTCTCTCCACTGAGGAGATAACTTTGTAGAAGCTTCACAAATGCTAAGCATTCCAGTAACTGCCAGCTGAAACCTGCTGAAAGTCCAGACAAAGCTTCCTGGTTTTAAAGACTCCTCTGCTCAGTGACAATAAGGCTACCACGTGCTTGTGCTTGAATGAACAGCCAGCCAGGTAGCTGGTGGTTCCTCAACTGCCCTCCTGGCAGTACTTGGTGCTCACAGAGGCCAGTGGAGCAGTGTGGTGAGTCTCCAGCTCCTCTATGACACACACCAGACGCAGGGGGCTGGTACCAAAGAGCAGCCCTGCCCTGGGCCCTGAAGAAGGGCCCAAGGTGAGAAACTGAAGCCTCTCACTGCAGGCTGAATGTAGGACTATTCTCTCAGTGCATGCCTTGACATGAGATGTTTTTTGTGTGCATGTCCTGAAAACAGGCTGCTGTTAATTTCCTTAGCTCTTCTGTAACACTCTTCATCCCAAATCCTCAAGCACCTTTCATACAGGGAATAACAAGGCTTACCTACTTTACTGATCAGGACAATGAGGCACAGCGAGGAGAAACAGCACACTCAAGGTCAGTCAGAACTGGGGAGACTCTGGGATTCCCAGTTCAATGTTTTACTTTCTAGGTAGCACAGCTTTTGAAGCATGTAGGCAGCCTATTTTAACAAACCAATAACTACTTCCTGTAAATCTCCTTTCATCTTACAACAGTAGCTGATATACCAAAAGAATTTAACCTAATATGTTACCAAAAATCTCTTCATCCTATATAAATTTAACTGTTTTGGAAGGGAGGAGGTGAAGGCAGTTCCCAATCAGATCTCTCCAGTCCATCGACAAACRGACTTGTCATCACCAACTAGTATTTGTACATGCTAAAGAAGCATTTGTATTCAGTTTTACACCAGAGATGCCAAAAACAGTCGTAAATGCAGGGCAAATCAGCTATAAACATCACACTGGGAAAAGGAACAGTTCAGAGTTGCAGTTCATCTAATTTTGCATCAACTCTCAATGCCCGGTATCAGAGGCTTCAGGGGAAAGTACCAGAAACTGTGCAGTAGGTGTGTTATATGCGTGTGGAAAGTTTTTTTCCCTAGTCTTATGCAAATGCTAATGATCAGTTTATATTCTGAAGCAGAAAAAATTAGTTTACCCAATTAATAAGTTTACCTAGCTGATATGACTGAATGCTTGTTATCTACAAAAGTTTAAGGATTTTGCCCTGAATTCTGACAGTGAAGTCCAATGCTGATCTCTCAATTAAATATATATTTCCTCAGCTAACAGAAGTGATGCAAACTAAAGGTTCAAAGTACTAGGCTGTGTGTTTTACCATGCTTTTTCAAGTTTTTTTTTTACAGTAACAAAAACACTCAACAACCATCCAGCAGCTCCTTCTATTTAAATGAGGGGCCAAAGTATATTACCACTGCTGTAGTTGAGGCCTACACAACACATTTAGTAGAAGATGATAGGTATATGACAACTAGTTCCACCTGAATCTCCTCCCTGTTTGGTGGCCTTAAAAATTCAGAGAGAGAGAGGAGTATCATCCTCACGTTCCCTGAGAGCTCTTATTTAGTTAGAGGGGAAAAAAAATCTGCTTTCAGAGCAACAAGTCCTTTATATCTATCAAAGCCACGTGACTCCAGAGCCAGAGCTGATCCAGACACAGAAATACACGTGCTGCAATTTGATGAGCACGTCTCATTTTGCCCCATTAAACTCGTATAAAATAATAAATAAATAAATAAATAAATCCACCGTCAGACCGAGGAAAAACGTGTTTCCCGTGAGTGATACGGCTACTCTCGAGCAGTAACACCCTGCACCTATAGACACTAGGAGCAGTGCTGCCATCCCCGCCCTAGGGGCCGCCGGCCCGGCGCCCTCGCCGCCCACATGCTCCAACTTCTCCCGGGGCGAGGTAATTTTCCGCGGGGGCAAACCGTGGATCCTCCCTCACCCCCCGAAACTTCCGGGGCTCCCGGGCTTCGCGTGCCAGGAGTTAAGGCCTGCCGAGGAGAGCCGGGGGCTGTGGCCCGGGTCCCAGGAGGGGTGCTGCCGCCTTAGCCCCGCCACACGCCCCGCAGCCTGGCCCCAGCAGCCGCACAGCAGCCTAATTTGCTGACTGGAAATCTAATTACGCTCCCCCTCCCCTTCCAGGTTTCCTCTCTGTAAAAGGAAAGCACTCTCCAGAGCACACCGGCACTAGAAAGTGCGCGCACACACACACATACAAAACAGGGAAGGGGGCCGGCCGGGGAGGGGGGGCCGTTGTCGCCCCCTCCCAGCCCGCCGGCAGTGGGCCCAGTGAGCGGCAAGAAGCCGGTCCGGGCACACACCTGTCCCCGCCGCCACCTGGGAGCGCCTGGCCGCCGCCAGCTCGGCGCCCACCAGCCCCTCCGCGGCCCGGGGGAGAAAGCGCAGCCTGGGGTGGGGGGGGGCTCCCGAGGGGAGCCCGCCGGGTAGCGGGGCGTGGGGCGAGGGCGCGGGAGGAGGAAGGGGGAGCTCACCTGAGAGCAGAAGTAGGAGCCCTGGATGCCCAGCTTGAGGCAGGTCGGGCACTGCAGCTTGGCCTCGCTGCTGCAGCCGGCCGTCTCGCAGACGCGGGTCTCCACGGCCGCCATGCTGCCGGGCTGCCACAGGCGCGGCGCGGCGAGCGCCGGGGGAGGAGCCGCCGCCCGGAGGTGCCGCCGGCTGGGAGGGGCGGGCGGA
>NW_028187188.1:623409-634335 GCF_003343005.1 Rhea americana | reverse complement strand
AGCCGTTCCTGGCGGCGGGGAGGCGGCCGCCGGCAACGGGGCACGTAGGAAGCGCGCCGAGCCGCGCCGGGGGACGCCTCATGGCGGCGCGCGGGGTAGCGGCCGTAACGGCCGCAACGGTCGGCGGCAGCGCGCGCGCGCGGGGTAGCGGCCGTAACGGCCGCAACGGTCGGCGGCAGCGCGCGCGCGGAGCAACGGCCGCAGTGGCCGGCAGCGCGTGCGCGCGGGCCCCGGGGAGTGGGGGTGGGAGGGCGACCAACGGGCGCAACGGCCGGGGGCGGTTCAGGCCCCGGTGCCGCGGCGGGCTGGCCTCGAGCTGGTCTCGCCGAAAGGGTTTCCGACCGGCGTGAGGCGGCGGGGAGGGAGTTGGTGCCGTCGCGGTGCCTGCCAGGAGGGCGAGGAGCCGCGGGTGGCGCCGTGTCGCCTTTGAGAGCGGTATCTCGTCCTCGCCCGGCAGGAGGGCGGCGGGCGAGGGGAGGGAAGCCGCGTTTGGCCCTGAGAAGTGCGATCCGCTTCCCCCCAAACTCACTGCTGCCCCCGAAACGTCATCTGGCGAGGGGCAAAGAACTTAAAACGCGTGCTCCTATGGAAGAACAAATAATATTTTGTACACGGTGTCTCCAGACCTGCCACGGTGATTCACGTACATTTTACATAGGTGCCTCAGGAACCACAGGTCCCCATAGCCCCACGGCGGGGAGCAGAGCGGAAGGCGGGAGCACCCCAATGACAAAACAGCCCGGGAAAGGGGTGGCAGAGGTGAGCGTACAAGTCGTGCTACTAACTCTGCATTTCATGCTCTTACCCTTTTGACACATTATTCAATTATTTTGTAAATAATGCTTAAGATAAAGCATACTTTTCTGTTGCCGTTATTCTTCTCATGATCCTGATATGTATGGCATGTGCACAGGGTGTTTTGCTTGGCTTCACTTTAAATTTGTGCTGAACTAATGTATTTCAGTCTCCCGGGAAGAAATGAAGCCTGTGGTTTTCCCTTTTTGTATTTCTGATCAGTGAGGCTATATGTCGAGTCTGATCCTTAGATGATCTCTTCTAAAACTTTTATGGAATGTTTTTTTATTCTATAGAGCTGTTTTTCACTGTATTTTAGCTGTCATTTGGAGAGGAAAAACTGTCACTAATTCAATAAGGCAGTAACTAGAATTAGAAAAGTCAGCTGCAAAGTCACAGTGAGATTATGACAGGAGGTACACTAGTTTTCTTTCCCAGAAAAAAAGATTAAATACAAAGGTTCTGTCTCCATCATATAAAAGTAAATGTCTACTACTTTTTATTTGCTTCATTTATGTTAATTGATCTCATACTGTCCTTATGTTCTGTAAGTGTTGATAGCAAAGGTGTTCTTAATATGTAGTAAAACATGTCTAACTTAACATTAAATGCAAGGCACCTTTTAGTAGTTTAGAAGTCAAGAGGAAGCTGTTTGAAACAGATGCCTTTTAATGGGGAGATCAGTTGCAGAAAACTTCAGAGCACATGCTTGCTAGATCTAGCCATTAGAGCTGGAATCTCTCTCCTTGTTTAAATGCTCTATTGTCTTCCTAACAGCTGGCAGGAGCAGAATATTCTTCCCGAAAAACTTTGCTGAGTCAGATTTTCCCTTGGTGTCATGACACTTCCTTCATTTTCATTGACTTCAATGAAACTACTCTGGTCTGTGTTCTGATACTAGTACATAAAGTATTCTTCTTATTTCTTGACATTCAGATAATTCCCCAGAAAGTATGATTCAAAATCCAAAATGCAATCTCAGTATTTTCCACAACTATATTGTGTTCTATTCCCTGTGGTATTCTGGCTCCATCTTAAATTTTTAAAAAATCTGTATCCTAGGCTTAGAGGTTAAGTGAAATTTTTTCACTAAGGCTAGAACAAAAAGCATGCGTCAGAATAAGTATATTCACATAGATGCACTTGCTTACTTATGCCAATGTAATCAGTAAAAATTGTCTATGTAGGGCAACTGATTACAGGAACAAGGCAACAGAAAAACAAAGGACCTGATCCTGGTCTGTTTTGTGATAAACATGTTCACTAGCATTGTCAAACAACCCCAGGAATTTGAAACCTTGATATTACTGACATGTAATTACAGGTGGATACCTTTGCAAATTCCTCTGAAAATCCTAGCCTTCATTTGTCTGTGAGTGATAGTAGTCATATCCACCTATTTTGCTGGAAAAGAAGAATACTGTGCAAGTGAATTAGCAAACATTTCAATGATATTTTTAAAATACAAAGACTATACCTTCTATTTTCTTCACTGAGTAAAACTAATTATGTATTGATTCATGTAGTTCATGTTGTCACAGCATTTAGCTGTCAGCTAATATGACAACATTCAGGTCAAAAAATTCTGAAGATAGGTAAACAATTGCCAAGCATCATCACAAAATACCTTTTAAGTACATGTTCACTGACTGATTTTACATATTCCAAATATAGACCATTATTATAGTTACATGTAGTCATTTAACCTGCTTAAAGCAAAATATTATTGAATGGGTATGATCATTCTCAAATCCATGTTGCTAGCAGTTCTCATAATAGTGTGTACAGCACAAGAAAAATCAGTGTTCCTTTCCATGTAGTCAACAACTCAAATTATTAAGCAGCATAGGATAGATATCTCTGTACACTTCAGTTGCCGCTTTGTGCCACTTAAACAACTCTAAGGAGTTGCAAACATTATTTATCCAGCCAGTTAAGCAGGGGTTGCAGTACTTTATATTACTGGCATGGTATAAAGAGGCTAAAGCATACTGGTTTATTTAGTCCATTGTATTCTGCTCAAATGTCACCTTTGGTTTCTTGAGATTTCAGTAGAATAATCATTAATACTTTCTGATACTTTATGCTTTTTCTAAATATTGAACTTGCATTTAATTCCATGTCTAACTTCACAAATATGAAGAAATCATATCTCAATATCCTTGCAGGGCACAGTAGCTATATGTTTGAGCTCATGCATTTAATTCCATGTCTAACTTCACAAATATGAAGAAATCATATTTCAATATCCTTACAGGGCACAGTAGCTATATGTTTGAGCTCATTTTATAGTGCTTGACAGCGATGCAGATTAGGAAAAAAGGAGGACTCCCATTCTACTAATAGGATTCCTTCTGTTACTCAATTTCATTTTCTGCATTTCTGAAATGTAAAATAAAACATGCTGTTTCATTGTCCACTAATTAACAAACTTATTTATTTGTCCCTCTCACTGTTTGGAAGAACACAGCATCTGTGGATAAACCTAGCATAACAAATTCTGGTTTGACAGAAGTTCTTTTTTGTTGTTTCCTTTTAAACAGTGCTGTCTTTTTATAAAAAAAAAAAATGGAGTATGTGATACTTACATAGTTTTGTTTAGCCTTGATTTTCCAGTTTGGTAGGAGAACTGAATCACACTTCATGGAAGTCTATCCATTGCCATTTCCCATTTTCTGGTGGCACACTCATTCTTACCAGGGAAGTTCACCGACCTTTGCTGTGACCTTCCCCCAGTGGAGCTCTCTTTTCTCTGTTAGGCTTTTCATGTCACTCTCTAGCTGCCTGTCCCCCTCTCTCACTGACAAACACACACAGAGACATATGAATCAGAAAGTTTATAACCTATTCGTGGTCCTTGATTTATGTCCACACTGTATTCCTGCTCTCCTCGCAACTTTTCTGAGGTGATGCAAGGCTGAGAGTGACTGAGGTTAGCAAACAAGAGCAAAAGGGGAGATCAGCAGTGTCTCAGGGGTCAGACAGCTGCTGCAGAAAAAATAGTGCAGATGGCAGCTAAGACAGCTGCTAGTTGGAAGAAAATGGCCACTGAATTTGATGTTACTTAATTAAGAGAGTGCCTTAGTCTGTGTTCTCCCTTCTTCCTTTGCTTTTAGAGGTTGCACTAGTGGGGTTGGGCAATCACAGTTTCCCAGTGAAGCTCTTGGGTATAGTAGCTGTCTTTCTTTCAGACTTACTGAAAGCCCAATGAAATGCCTCTCTGTTTAGTAATAACYGAAACAATGAAAAAATACCACCCAGGAGCTAGACCACATGCAAATGTGAATCACAGCTTGGCCAGATGGTACTTTCTGGGATTTTGATACCAACTGCAGCAGTGATACAGRTTGTGTGTGTGTGTGTGTAGGTAAGGAAGAGCAAAACCATTACAGATGCACACAGAAAAATGTCTCAAAGGCTGCCAGATAAAAACCTGTAGCACAATCTTAAAGATTGAAAAAAAGCAGGAAATGGTACCAAGAGAAAAAGACAGACCTGTTGTCAAAGCAAAGTATTCCGACTATGGACAGAGAAACAGGACTTTATAAACATTCTTTGTAAATGAACAGAGTTGCATTAGAGAAATACTCATCTGTGATTCTCTTTAAAGAAAAATGATACGGGATTTCAAAGTCTGTCTAATTCTGCAAGTCAAAAGAGGTTGTAATATATTTTAAACCTCTGAAACCCTTATTCCTTCCATTGGTGGAGATATAAACTAAACTATTGAAAGACCCACTACAACCACAGCTGGTAATAGAGCAGACTTATTCCAAGCTAATCAATATGTCCAGAGACAAAAATCTCTCAAGAGTGCCTTTTTTAGTTGTGGTGAAAAGGAAGATTCTGCAAATTCTTCAGGTTTTGCTTTCCTTATTCAAATTACATTGCCTCTTGCAGCTTGTCTTGATACAATGAGTCGAATTTGTGCTATAATTTTAAGAATGGTTTTCTCTGAATTCAAGAATGCCCTTCTGGTATACAAGGAATGTTAGTGTCTTTCAATACATGCAGACAAAATTGAATGTTTGTCATGGAACAAGAACAAAGAAAAGGCAAGCTATATCTTTTTAAATTAAATGCTATTTTATTAAAAAAAAACTTTTCCTATTTAACAAACAAGTTACAAGCAATAAAGAGAGAAACTCCACCATTTAGGATATTTGAAAAAATCCATGGATGTAATAAAATAAAAAAAGTACCTTCAGAAAGATGTGGATTTGTTTGTAGATGTAACCATGATGCCTCTTGGCCTTGTGTCTTGATGTTTATTTTAGCTAGTCTGAGGGTAATGTCACTACGTAAGGCAGCCAAGCCACTTGTGAGGATCTTATCTATGTCAATGATTCAAAGAAAAGATTACTGTAACTCATAATCCTCTCATTTCTATTAAAAGTTGTTGGATAACTTCTGATGTCATCTTTAGAGGATTGATACCTCTTTAACTCAGCAAATCTAAGAAAAACATGCTATATTACAACGCATRTTTATTTCCTTTTTGCTCAGTAATAATGTAGGTGATATTCTGAATTCAGATGTACTATATTCTTACATAGCTATCTTAGATATGCAGGAGAATCCAGCCAAATGCTGTTCAGCCTTCAGTATTAGTTGATAGTGATCATGTGTTCACAATTTTTTTCAGTAAAATAGCATTTACAACTTTAACATATAGCTCTGAACACTGGCTTCATTGATGAGAATAAAAATACAAAGTTAAACGTAAAAGAAGCTCAAGAGAAAATGATCAGAGAGGAAGAGGATTGTGGATGGATTATCTTTATTTATGTTAAGAGACTTAAGGCAGGATTAAAACAAAGGCCATCAAAGGATGTGATTGTTGTCAAACGAGTAAAATGCAGTATTAGATTCATCTGGCAACATATTAGTCAAGTAAATAGGAAGGCCTATTAGTTACTGTATTCACATTAAACAGTCTATAAACAATTAAAGAACTAATTATAGAACTAACATTTTATTTAATGTTAGTTCTACAATTACGTATAGAAACTTAAATTGTATATAATAGGTAAATTAATGAAGATTATATCACAGGACCAAAAGAATGTTTCTGAATGTATTGACATACTTTCTGAATGCACAGATTTAATAAATTATATTCTTATTTTGTCAGCATAACATGATTTAACATAAGACCACATACAGAGAAGGGAAGGAACAAATACTTAATACCTTTGTTATCACTGGGAAAATGTGTCCCAGTTCTCAGAACACAAAATGTGTTCTTTTATTGTGAAATTGTGTTCAGTATTTATTTCTTTAAAACAATATTATAAAAGGTGAAGACCTTGGATATATTTTTTGTGTGTTTTTCTTTAAATAGGTAGGATGGCAGAAAAAACACTACTTCACTGAACACTCTCCCTTTATTAAATACCAAAACTAAAATAGCAAAAATACTGCAGAAATTTTATTGTTCCAGTACATTTTGGTTATAACCAATGGCCATTCAGCAATCGAGAAACAAATATAGCAGAAAGCAGCTTTATTCCTATACAAGCATTCTTCCAGTATTAGTCTCACAAAATCACTGCCCCGTGGGAGTTACTGCTCCAAGCGTTTTTGTCTCTATTGTCCAGATTTCAGAGTAACAAGTCCCTCTTCCTTTAGAAAACAGTTTGGTTTTTTGGAAAAGCCAGTCTTCAAATCAAGTCCAATTAACAAACTTATTACCAGAAATCAAATAAGATCTGCATAGGTTAACATGACAGGCCTAAATAGGGAGATTATAGAGGAGGATAGTCAATAAGTACTAACTTGTTCCATAATTAACTAACCAACCCAATATTTGGTTTATTTTACTAATAGTGAAATTCTGAAGAAGATAAAGAAGATCAGCAAGGATGGGAAGTATAACAGTAACAGGAGACTTCATTGCTTGTGTGTAGATTGTACAAGTGTTACATCTAGATGTAACATAGAGACTGATTTTTTAGACATTAGTAGTGTCTCCTTCATGGCACAGCTAGTTTGAAAGTCCATGAGAAGAGACATTTGACTTCATCCTGAGCAGCATTCAGGATCTGGTTTAAAAATTGATATTTGGAGAGCCGTTCTGTGACAATGATTGTAACATACTTTGATGCAATCTCATTACAGGATCATCAACAGCTAAAAAAAATCACCAAACTGTGACTCAATTTCAAAGACCAGAACTACGTAAAAATAAGACAATTTGTTAAAAGCTGACTGAAAGATGCAGCTAAATAACTAAAATAGCTTCCATGCTGCCTGTAAGGACTTAAGTTGCACAAATTAGAAACATAAGGCATATACACATACTTGCATTATGTAGGAGGGCTTGAGAAGGGTGAAGTAATATTCAAATGAAACAAAGTAGTAACAAAAATTCCTGCAGATTGAATGTAAGAAAACAATAAAATTGGCCCCCAAGAAAAGAATCAAAGCTAATAATGAATCTTTCCTTGATCCTCTCAGGAATAGGAAGCCTTCCAGAAGTCTGTTGGAACAGTTGATAACCATGGTATTAACAGGAGTACTCAAAGAACACAAGGGCATTGCAGAGAAGTTTAATAAATCATTTGAGTCAGTTTTCACTATTATAGAAATTTCTGGAAGAAATCACTGGAATCATTTATGTGGGATTCACCAGTGGATATCCTGTAAATTGAAGGAAGACAGAATAGAAGAAACTTGATTAAATGAACTGTAAAGATCACTAGGACCAGACAGTATTCACCATARTATTCAAGGGGAAAAGAGCAAAATTGCTAACAGGTATGTGTAACCACAGTTTAAAAAACCACCGATACCTGTGTCTGCAGGACAGCAAGTGTGATGCTAACTTCTAGAAACAGTCCTATGGAAGTTAGGAGGCCTGACAGGCTGGGAAGCCTGCTTTCTCCAATGCAGATCTGTAGAGAGTATGGTAGGGAACAGAATAGTGGACACCTGGCTAAATATCTACTTGGAAGAGTCAACATGACTTTTATAGAGGGAAATTCTGCCTTACAAACTTACTGAATTCCCTGAAGAGTCAACATGCATATGGAGAAGAGTGAGCTGGTTGACAGAGTATAGYTGGATTTCCCGGGGGTAACTCATGTGCTTGTGGCAGATGAAGGAATGCATACCTTTCCACTTCTCTGGCCACAGTACCCTACATAAAGTGTCTAGTGTATTTTTTCCCATATTTTGCTTCCCTAAACTGCTGTTTCTCTCACCTCTTCCAAATATCTTCCATAAATATCTGGTTTCCATTAAGACTTAATGCCAAAAGGTGCATCTCATCGCTCTCTCTCCTCCCTCACCTTCCTCTATTCTCAGGACTGTAATTTCTTATTTCCCGTCTGTTTTGAGGTAAGCAATACCATCCTGGCTGGGAAAAGTGATTTTGAGAGTTGTTAAAGGTGGATTTCTAGGATGAATTAAAAGCACTTTAGCCACTATGATTACTATCCCTCTGTCCCTGTAGTTGTAACTCCATTTCTAGGTCACCCAGGGAAGGAGATGCTGCATGAATGCACAACCCACTCTCAAAGCCTGAAAATACTCTACCTGCTACCTAGCTCTTTAGCAGGTGGAAAAGAACGGATGTATGCAGTCCCCGCACTAGACTTTCTGTGACGGGAAATTTCAGAAGGAAAATGAAGTTAATTGCCTTTTCTCTGGACACCTTGCCTCCATGCTCAAAAGGAATTTTGCAGCCTTTTCCCATGGAATTGACTTAGAGCTCAATCATACCACCATCCCTCTCATCCTGCTGTATATTGTTCATCTAATCAGGTGTCATCTTGGCACATGAATAGCAATCTAAAATATGGGCTTTGCTGTGCAGCATGGGAGTCTTATTTCTTAAAATAGTTCCATTTAATTTTTAGATCCTTCTTGTAAGGTAGGAACATGGGCCATTTAGATATCCTTTGAAGCCTCCTGATTTCCTGCAGAACCATCAAAAATCTGAGCTGTGGTAGATCTCATTTGGTGCTTGATTACCTATACCCTGCTATTTCCACAGAGCAAAGCAATCGCGTTCTTCTACTGTGACTGGATTAAATTTCTCAGAACACCTAATTTATTTAATCAGGGGCCAAGGGGTAAGGTAAGTGGAGCTGCTGCAACCCCTCTAATTATGGTCAGAAATCTAAGTGGCAATAGAATGGGACTGAGTCAGTTAAAACAGTGGGGGCAAAGTGCCAAGAGTTAAGACTTCGTAGTTTTAAAATGACAACCTTTTCAACTATGTCCTTTTTTCTCTCTTTGAGAGGACCCCCTACTCAAAATTCTGTATGTAGAGATACTATCTTCTGAGCAAATAGGAACAAAATTAAGGAGAGAAGATAGCTAAAACTACTCCTCTCAAAACCTGTGGTCATATATGACTGAACAAAATAAGCCATGCAGCATGCAGCCAGTGTTGATAAGAAGAGATTACAAACCAAGCTGTTAGACTTCAGGTACATTCTGAATTCTTTATGGTGTTTTCTGTTGTCGTCATATGCTCCCGCTTTTCTCTTAAGGTCAATACTTCTTATCCCTTCTAATACCTCATTTTATTCCCCTCCCCTGTCTTATCTCCGGTTTGTGGACATTGCCCTGGCTTTCAGCTTATTAGAACCTTGTTTWGTATTCAAAAATACTGTATGGGGAGGAATACAACATTTTTGGTGATACTCTTTGTGTATTTGTCTTAGTATTCCAGTGGCTATTTTGGCTGCAAGGCCATGTTGCCATTCTGTTTTTCTTTCTTTTTTTAAAATAAACTGAATAACAGATGTGAATAGCTATATTTCTGGTGAGTGCTGTTGCTTCACGTTTTCAAGGTGGAGTAAACCTCAGGGAATTTAGGAAGTGTAGCAGCTGCCATTCCTTTGACTGTGAAAACAAAACATCAATGCAGAAACACAAATGATTTCTCAAAACAGAAGTATATTAAAGTCTGCATAGAAACTATGTCTCACAGGCATCTGCAGTAGGTATTTTTCTTTGATCGTATCAAAGGTGATAACATTATCACCATAATGAAATCTGAATTTGTTCAGCTGTCCACCAAAAATGCAATTCTTGTGAGAGTAATAGGTTTGTGTCAATCTCAGAATCATGACTGGTGATGGCAAAAGTGGACTTTGTTTTTTAAAACAGCCAGCTTGCGACCAGCTGGCTTGAACAACAGACATGATGTTCTTTTTATGAATGAGAAACATTCTATCAACGAAACATGAATGGGCACAGTTATACTTAATAGGCTGAGTTTTTCTTGGCTTCTGTTTCGCTTTGGGGGGAAAGGAGAAGAAATTTCATTCCATTGCAACGAATAGAAACTCGTTCAAAAGCTGACCTTGGGGAAGCAAAATACAAAGACGGTTGCATTTTGGATGCTGTCAAAATAGAATATGATGAACTCTTGATTAAATCCAATCAGATAATCAGTCTGGACCTCACAGTAAAAGAGCCCATAGTTTTCTTGTATTAAGGGTATAACTTAATTGCATTGTTTACAGCATGACGAGAGACAGCTTAATGGTGCGCTTGAAATTCACTGGGTTTTGGGCTTCCTTTTTTGTCGTATACAGTAGGTACAGAAGATGGCATTACAAATTCTATTAGTTTCCTATCTAAAGTAGAAAAATACAGTTGCACTCTATTCTTTAATATACTTGAAATGCCTTGAGAATTGTGTATGTTGTATCGTCTGGTCATCAGACACACACTGCAAGGTGCCATTTAAAAATCCCGGAAAAATCTGTAGTTACTACAGTCCTGATGTACTTTCAGGAAAAACCTTGCCCTGAAACACTTTGAAGCGCATGTTGTGAATAACATAAACCCAGCTAAACCCTGATGCGGTGAGAGCATGTAAYGTTGCATGGAGAGTAGACTATTTCTTTAGGTGGGTGAAGCTTTTATTTGTGATGGAGTGGACACCCTTCCCAGCACCTCCCCGCCCSGGGCCAGACGGAGGCAGGCCGAGTGGGCCTGCTCGCGCAGCGCTGCCCCGCACTGCCTACGGAYGGGTGCGAAACGCCTGGCGCCGCGCCGCGGCGAGGCCACCGTTAATTTAAAGCGAGGGCTGCCGCCCGGCGCGCCGCCGCTAACGGCCCGCCGCCAACGGCCGCCGCGCGCCGCCCCACAGCATCACGGGACGGCGCC
>NW_028187188.1:577480-622619 GCF_003343005.1 Rhea americana | reverse complement strand
GCCTGCGCGTTAGCGGCGCTCGCCGCCGCCGTGGCGCCTATTGTGCGGCCGCGGCTCCGCGCCGCCCGTGACCTCGCCGCCCTCCCGGGGCCCCGGCAGGGGAGGAGAGGAGGAGCGGCGGCGACGGGCCCCGCGGAGCCGTCCCGGCCGCCTGGCAGGCGGCTCCTGGCCGCGCTCGGCTCATGTGGCGCGGTGGGGGTGGCCATGTTGCTTTCCGCCGCCAGGCGCCGGCGAGTTGGGACTTTTCCTGTCACTTCAGCTCGTCCCCCGCCAGGATGCGTGCGCGCACCCCGATGGCGATTCAGGAGTCGTAAAGGCTTAGTTTCGCCGCAGCCCTAGTATTTCCAAGCTCGCGGTGAAAATACCTTGTGCTTAGGCCATACACAATCTCTAACCTGGGGAGGGGTRAGTATCTCTAACTTAGTGGATATGTTACTCTAGGTTTAGGCAATTGAAATAAGAAAAACAATGTGGCTGCTAAGACTCAAGATGTGATGCAGACACTGCTGTCTTTTTGTCTGGCTGATGTTGCCTTTCTGGATCAAAATCGTATCTTTATTAACCCTTTCTGTAGGGTCATTTCTGTAAAATGCTTGAACACTTTCCTCTCTGTTAAGTTGTGTTTATGAAACTGCACAATGTTTCTTAATTTTTGTCCCAACTGGCACTTCCTTAAATAATTGAAGCAGAGCTGGAGATGGTCTGGTAGTTGTCAGTCTAGTTGTACACATTCAGGTATCATGGAGATAAAACATAGATTGTTAGACAGTTAGCTGGAGCACCAGCAGCAGCTTTCCCATGTTTCCCATGTTCTTCAGCCAGTCTCAAACACTTATTTTTGCTTCTGATGTCTATTTTTTTTCCTAAGCTTAAGCCCGTATTTCTGAAGATGAGAGCTTTGTGTTTTGTGTTTTATGATCATCAGGGGCTTGGCAGATGTGATAAATTATTTGTAATACTGATAGCCACTGGAAGTTGAAATGACACTAAAGGCATGATTTTGTGGCTCTTTGCTGCAGTGCTGGCATAAGCCTGTCCTCGCACTATTCTTTCCATTGTTGTTTCTTGTTTGTGTGGTTGCATGTTGAACTAGATCTGGGGCCTAATTTAGACAAAAATAAAGAATTTATTTTGTCACTTTGCATTTTCTAGTAGGATTAGTTCCCAAATCTGATTTAACTTGGAGTGACACAGTTCTTACTGACTCAGTAGAAGACTAGATAGTACCTATGACAGTTTAAGTAACACTGATGTTGACTGTTTTGTTGTCGATTAAGCATGAAGCAAAATCAACTATGCCTGGTTATTTTCAAATGCTTTAAATAATACCTGTTTTATATTTTTACTCTTAGGTGACTCACTTTTACCTAAGCTTAAATTTGAGCTTATGTAGTGACTGAAATCATAGCTGGTTGTCATTGTAAAAATAGTGCATGATTTGTAGTTGAGTAGTATGGTTGTATGTGTAGTTAGGGGTTGGATTACTTTTTGATCATATGGAAGCCTTTCTGTTGCTGACCTTCAAAGTCTGGATCTAGGTTTGAAGAGATGTGTTGGTTTAGTAAACATCTTGCAGTAAGAGTTACTTTSCAGTAAGTATTTTACATAACTGAAAAGTAACCTTGCTTCACTGTTCCTCATATTTAAAGAGGGAAATAAGCTATAGAATGAAGGAAAAAATGTCAGATACCCCTTTTTGCCTCTGCCAAATAGTAGATAACTTTTAGTGTTGCTTCCCTAGTTTGGAAATGAATCTTAGGCAATGCAAAACACACAAGAACATTCATTGAAGTGAGATACTACTGAAATCAATGCTTTTTCTGATACCTCCTTGTWCTCTAATATACTATACATGTTTTAAATGTTGAGAGGGTGGAAAAGCGTTCTTAGAACTACCTGAGAATTTGGAAATTTCAGGTAGGGGTACTCCAAAGACTTCCGTGGAAGTTACTAAGAAATGCAAGCATGTCATAAGTAAAGATAAACCTGTYCTACTGGGAGTCACACTTCCACTGCAGAAAAAAATTCAAGCCTCTGCAAAACTGAAAGGTTAAAACTGTCAGTTTATTCAGATAGCTATTCAGATAGCTTCTCTTATAAACTGTTTTGTCTGAATTGGCCAGAACGTGCAGGAGTGCCTGTATTTCAGAGATTAGTATGTGGTCACTTTTGGAGCCTTTGAGGATTGAATGTGATCAGATGACAATGTATAAAAGTCCACAAAGTCAATAACAAAACCAATAGTAATGCTTTAGTAAACAATAGTTTACCRAAGGTAACTTTAAAATTTGGCTAAGGAAAGACCATAACTACCATAACTAGGAAGTGTGTGAAAGTAAATTCTATGTGAGCATCTGATCCTTCATCAATTAACCAGGAAATGGGCATTGTAGTTCTTTAGGTTTTATGCTTCATGGGAGTTATCCTTATATTTACGCAAACACAATTTTGTGACTTTAACTCCACATTCTAAAGTTAAGATATGCAGGTGAAATGTGGTATTGTGAACTTGGTTGTTTGTTCATTGCATTTTCCTGAAAAGTAGGATATAAAYGTGTCTCAAAAGCTGTTTAATAATTGAGACTTTCTACTGTAAGCTGACTTTCTAATTGTAAATTACCTTTCTGACTTAATAGGAAACTTCTAAAGTTTTAAAAGGAGGAAGATGCTAGACGTCTCAATGTTTCTTTTTTGAGGAGATGAGTAGACCTGTTATGTGAGAGAAACATTTTTTCTGAAAGGATTTTAAGAAAACACATTTCACATAGCATGTAAAATAAATTTGAGGTTTATATCAAGCTAGTCCATAGAAATAACATATGAGACTGAGTCTAATAGTATGAGCTCCAGGTACTGTGGTACACTGGAAATTTAGATGGGAAAATGTGACCATCTTGGCAGCATTATACTGATCAATGTGAGCTTTAAGACAACAGAGGAAAGAATCAAATGAAGGATGTATGTAGAGAGCTTAATGTACAGCATTTAAAAGTGAATTCAAGTGACTCTTCCTGAGTCAGATGAAACCTGTCTTTCATTTTTTTTCAAATGGTACTCGGAAGTGAAGGTTAAACAAAGGATTGAAGAGACTTTAACTAACATTCACCTAAAGTCCTAGAACTTGGTCCTTTTTAAAATGTTCTTATTGTTAAGGTACTAAATGCATGGAATTTTGTTGTCTACAGATTAGTGTCTTATATAAGCATTTTTAACTGCTTAAAAATGACGTTTTTCCTTGATTTTTATACAGTAAATATAAGGCAGACTGCAACTGTAATGTTTTCTCTAAATGTGACGGACAGCTGTTTAATAGTCTTTTAAATAGCACTCTTATAAATTCAGATGTATTGAACACAAGAAAATATGCATTGCATGCTTTTCAGTAATTATACCACTGGTATGTCCAATACTTTATAATTTTTTGTAATTGAAGTCTGAACTCTTAAACATGTGTTCATTAAACTTGTTTTAAATTTCTGAAGACTGGAAGTGTCTTAAATTTTCAGCTGAGGAGATAAAATATTGTGCTTAGGTGGAAGAGCAGCTCAAAGTATTTCAAACTCTCAATAGTTAAAGGGGCTTTTCTACCTCCTGGTGGGGGGCGGGGCAGGAATTAAATATTAGATGTTCTGTGTCCCTTGAAGTCGTCTGAGCTGCCCTGGTTCTCAACAGCTCTTTGGAAATCTTTGTTTTCTTGTCTGGGTATCTTAGAACTTGGAATGTTAGATTTGAAGCTTGTTTTAACCTGTGTGTAGATTTCATGTTCCAGTATTAATGGCAGCAGCATAGTGTGGGTAACTTTTGTGAACATGAGGTATGGTAGCATGAGGGCAGTCTGCTTATGTAGCTAGGAAAAATGGCTATGAAAGTGGTTTTTTTTTTAACTAATTCTAGTTGTAAGGTTGTGACTTAAATCTTGAAATCTACCAGTTAAGTGTATGTAACCATTGTTTCAGAAATCAAGAGCTGTAAATATTCTTYAGTTCTTTAGAAGTTATGAGTAAAAGCCAGCATGCTGCCCCATCCTCTCCTCCCTTCTTCCCCCCCCAAAAAAAAAAATTTCCAAACATTGGAGGAAGTGTATGACTATTCTAATTCAATCTCTTGTTCTGAGAACTGTCCTCCTGTAAATGTGTTGCATTTCTATTCTAATTTTGTGGGCTGTCACTCAACTGAAATGTCCTGTGTTTGTATTCTAATAGTAAACACTTTTCTAAAGATCTATGCTGTTCTGAGTTGTACATATGCTGTTTGGATACTTGGCCTTTTTCTAGAAAATTTTTCTCTATCCTGCTGTCTAGAAATCTGTGTAATGCTGGATAATTTGTAACAGGTGGCTATTGGTACCTCTGTTCTGCTTTATATGGTTTTTACCTCCATGTATTTGTTCACTACTCAGACTTGCATATCAGTTCTTGAATCCCTGCCAACCAAAGGAACAAATCATTTGCTTTGTTTTATTATAGCATGTAACATTTCCTTGTGGGCGTGTGTAAGGCCCCCCCCCTTTTTTTTGTCCAAAACACTTTATTCAGATAAAGAGCTCTTGACTCTTGTACATTAAGTTGTTACTCTAGTTGTAGTGTAGTAATAGTTATTGGCAAGAAGCACGSGCACCAGGATATAAATTACATTATTTTTATCCCTAGACATGTTGTAGCTGGAAAATGTATTTTTTTCACATTCAGTTGGAAACCCTAAAGAAGAAGGTAGAAACTGTCAGATTAGCTTATTTTGACTTAGTTGAAGAAAACTTTGGAAGCTTCTTCCACAAGTGGATTTTCTACCTTTTCGTCCAGAATGTGTAATAGTGATAGTTATGCGCTTTTGGGACCTAAATGTTACTACTCCCCTCAGCTGGACTTCCTAAACATCTTCTGTAGGCTGTTACGTGATGTGCATGTGGGATGGGCAGCATCTGAAAACACTCTGAGAAACCTGTCAAGCTAGCTCTGCTCATAAATACTCAAACCTGATTAATCAGTTTTTACTGTAGGTGCTATTTATTTCCTGTGTTGGTGACATGCACACCTTCTATGTTGGTCATAATGTACTGAGGAGAAAGAATAACAACACCAATTAAATCCCTGAGTGTCAGAATCCAGGTAATGTGCAGATACATATAGTCAAATGCTGAGTAGGCAAATGTTTCATAGACTTCTGCAAGTTGATTCCTACATCAAAAAGTATGTGGGTAGTAAATAAAGTCACTTGTAATTACACGCTGTGTGGTGTATAAGGAATAGGACTGGCCATATGAAGCCTTTTGGTTTAGCCAGTAATACTACCCTGTTATATCTATTTAAAAAGCAGCAAATATAGTGATAGTTTAGCTGAATAGTAAGCTCCAAGTGAATTTTAGATTAAAGAATACATTAATTATACTAAAGTGTTGCGAGAGACTTTAAATTTGACAGTCCATAAACTGCTATGGGAAACAGTCTGGCCTTTGTATAACAATTGGAAAATTTCACTGTGTGATTGGTAAAACTTTAATTGATGTGATATTTATAGAAACTTCTATAACAGGCTTGTTGCATACTTGTAGTTTGGTGTAGGATTTCAGTAGCTGGATATCAGAAATGGACTTTGAATTTATGGTTAGTGAACTTGCTTTGTGTTTGATTAATGATGAGAAATGCTTTACTGTGTAAATACTTTGGTGTGATGGTTAGAATAGTGRGAAGTTCGGGTGAGGGCCCTGGTGACAAGGGATACAGAGAAGGCAAAATTACTGAATGCCTGCTTTGCTTCAGTCTTCACTGCTAAAGGCAGCTCTMAGGAATCCCAGAGCCTGGATGTGAGAGAGAGAGAGTCTGGAGAAGGGAAGACTTTCCTTTGGTTGAGGAGGAAAGGATTAGAGACCKYCTGSGCAGGCTGGACRTCCACAAATCCATGGGCCCAGATGGGATGCACCCACGGGTACTGAGGGAGCTGGYRGATGTTGTTGCCAGGCCGCTCTCCATCATCTTTGAAAAGTCATGGAGAACTGSAGRGGTGCCTGAGGACTGGAAGAAAGCCARTGTCACTCCAGTCTTCAAGAAGGGCAAGAAGRAGGACCCAGGCAACTATAGGCCGGCCAGCCTCACCTCCATCCCTGGAAAGGTGAAGGAACAGCTGCTTCTGGATGTCATCTCCAGACATATGGAGGAAAAGAAGGTGATCAGGAGTAGCCAGCACGGATTTGCCACAGGGAAGTCCTGCTTAACCAACCTGATAGCCTTCTGCAATGGAATGACTGGCTGGGTAGATGAGGGCAGAGCAGTGGATGTTGTGTACCTTGACTTCAGCAAGGYTTTGGACACTGTCTCCCATAACATTCTCCTAGAGAAGCTTGGGAAGTGTGGATTAGACAAGTGGACAGTGAGGTGAATTGAGAACTGGCTTGGAAGGCAGAGCTCCGAGGATGGTCATCAGTGGCACGGAGTCTAGTTGGAGGCCTGTGCTAGTGGCGTCCCCCAGGGCTCAGTACTGGGTCCCATCCTATTCAGCTTCTTCATCAGTGACCTGGAGGAGGGGACAGAGTGCCTCCTCAGCAAGTCTGCTGATGAGACCAAACTGGGAGGAGCAGCTGACACCTGAGGGCTGTGCTGCCATTCAGAGAGACCTGGGCAGGCTGGAGAGCTGGGCGGAGAGGAACCTCCTGAGGTTCAACAAGGGCAAGTGCAGAGTCCTGCACCTAGGGAAAAATAACCCTAGGCCCCAGTACAAGCTGAGGGCTGACCCTCTGGAGAGCAGCTCTGCAGAGAAGGACCTGGGAGTGCTGGTGGATGATGAGTTGACCATGAGCCAGCAAGGTGCCCTTGTGGCCAGGAAGGCCAGTGGTCTCCTGGGGTGCATTGGGAAGAGTGTTGCCAGCAGGTGGAGGGAGGTGATCCTGCCCCTCTCCTCAGCCCTGGGGAGGCCTCATCTCGAGTACTGTGTCCAGTTCTGGGCTCCCCAGGACAAGAGAGACATGGGGCTACTGGAGAGAGTCCAGTGCAGGGCTACAAAGATGATCAGAGGGCTGGAGCACCTGCCCTGTGAGGAACGGCTGTGAGAGCTGGGCCTCTTCAGCCTGGGGAAGAGAAGTCTGAAGGGGGATCTTATCCATGTGTACAAGTAGCTGAAGGGAGGGTGTCAAAGGGACAGGGCCAAACTCTTGTCAGTTGTCCCGTGTGACAGGACAAGAGGCAGTGGGCAGAAACTGAAGCACAGGAAGTTCCGCCTGAGCATGAGGGGGAATTTCTTCCCTGTGAGAGTGATGGAGCCTTGGYACAGGTTGCCCCAGAGAGGCTGTGGAGTCTCCTTCTCTGGAGATCTTCAAGGCCTGCCTGGATGCAGCCCTGTCTACCATGCTCTAGGTGACCCTGCTGAGCAGGGAGGTTGGACTAGATGATCTCCAGAGGTCCCTTCCAACCTTACTGAATCTATGATTATGATTCTAAGTGAGATTAAAAGAAATGAGTCGGTAAAATTAACAAGCTAAAAAAGAAAATGGGCTTACCTTGAGTGCTGGTCCTTTTTTTTTTCCATGATGACAGTGGGAAATAAAAGGTAATGAACAAACTGCTTTAAACTTCGTTCTGAAAATAACTAGAAGATGATTTTGTGGTAGAAAGCTCTACTTCCAGCTTAGTGCCTTTTTCCAAATTTGTTACAGCCTGTACAGCTGAGCTTATCCTTGATGGCCAGCCTTGTGATGAAAAATCTCTTGCTATTGGATTARTTTGAGGGGAGTTTTGTCCTGTGTCAAGATGATAGCTAGTCCTTTGAATGAGTTGTCACACATGGTTTTGGACAGCAGCTTGAAATAATGGTTAAGCTGAGTTTCATTATTGCTGCATAGCTTTCAAAATATAAGCTGCTTGTTGATGTGGTGGCCTAACAAACATTTTGTGCAGTCAGATATCTTCCATTTGGCCAGGTAAGGTCTTCAAATACCAGTTAGTTACCTTTAAGAATGGGAGCTGTTGGTACACTGGGCAGATACTGAGGCTCATTGCGTGTTTCTAGTTGTATGCACATGCTGCCTTGATCTGTTCTAATGTCTTCTCATATTAAAGATTTGTGAAAGTACCTTTTTTAGTAGCCCTGTATTTGCTTGGAAATTTTGCACTTGTCCTTTCAGAAGTACCATGACAATGATATGCTCAATAGAATTAACTTTTGTAACAGTTTTCCAGATTGTAATACTCTGCATTCATCAGGAATCTATTTAATGTTCAAGATCTTTAGTGTAGTAGTCTTTGTAAATCARCTGTAAATGCTAAGTGTCACAACTGTAGTGTATTGTGAATAAAAGCAAACATTATCACTATATCTAGTGCTTGATCGTTAATTTTCGAAATATTGACTGCATCCTTGTTTTTTGTGCTTGCAAATGAAATATTTCTCTAACTTAACTTATTATGAGAAGTCCTTGAGGAGCAAAACTTGAGTTGTCATTATGTGAACTTTTTGGCCATTCTGTCATGTAATACAGGAAGTTAAAAGCTGGAGGAGGATATATTGAAATGTTCGGTATATTTGACAGCCTTTGTGCACTGACAGYTCTTAGTTTGTTGTGTGGAGTTCTTAAGTGTATTTTTAATTGTATTRAATTAAAAACAGATGGGGCTAACATGAGAGATTTTATTCTGGGTAGAACTTGATTTTTTTTTTTTTGCAGGTATTGTTYAAGGTTTTTTGCAGAGCTGCTTATAGTTAGTGTTGCACTGAACAAGGTTTGACTGACAAATCCACAGCAGTGTGCAATGTTTAAGAGTCTRTGTTCCTTATTGGACTCTTCTTAAACTAAACACTTTCTGAAAAACAGAAAGACCCTTGAACAAAGTAAATGTTAAGCCTTCTTGTTTTAGTCTTTCCTCTRAACATGGTAGCATGTGAAAGCACTGTTCAATTTGATGTATGTAACATTTTTAATGTTTGAGCTGAGAACTTTACTAGGTGAACTGTTAAACTAAAGCATATTTGATTATTCTTGAGCATAATGATGGAATTCCTTAAATAAAATGGAATATAATGCTTAATAAAATTGATTATAGGAGGAAAATGTCTATTGAGTCAGATCTTTAGATGTTACCAGAAAAGGTGGACAGCTGGCATTGTGAATGCCAGGAAGTATTTGTTAGCACTTCAGATCCATTCTACTCCTCAGTAGCTTAGGTGTTGATGAACTAAGTAATCTGGAGGATTTGAGTAAGCTGTTCCATTAATTGCATCACTCAGCGTATCTTACTCCACTTTTTATCTTGCTTTATTATGACCACAAAACCTAAACTCAATTTTGAGTACTGTTTTGTATTGCTGCATTTAAGGATATCTAGAGTATTTGGGTCTGTTGTAGTTAGCACTTATTTGTATCACTGAAGTGCTGTTTCTTTGCAAAGTCAGCTGTATAGACTTTTTGGTGTGGAGAACTAATGTCTTCATTCCTTGTTCCTGCAATATTCTAGCAAGAATTGCAAATTAGGGAGAGATGGTGGTAACTAGAGGGAACATTTGGCCTCATAATAAAGCTTTGTGTTCCCTGGTTTGAAGGAATGGCATTAGAATTTCAAACCTGACACAGTGGCTTTTAGAACCAAATGACAAGCTTGAGGGGTTCACATGCAATGGGAATATATTATGTCAGTTTGTGTTAAAGTATATTTGTCTCTAGCACTTTCTGAACTGATTTGGAAAGCGATGCTTGAGATCAGTGTAATCTGCAGTAAACTATATGTGCAATTAAAGTTYAGTTCAGTTTGGAATCTGTTTTAGCTGCCAGCTGATTATAGACCTGAGAGTTCTATTCATGTCTCAGATTTGTAGYAACACATTAATCTTCTGAATAAACGTGGGCTGTATATTTGTTTTCAATTACGTTTTGTCAGAAATAGGTCAACAAGTAGTTGGTATTTCTCTTCTGGAATGATTACAGTTTGGGGAGTTGCATTTTCTAAATAATACAGCATATAATGTATTCCTGAAATACCTCTCAGAACTGTTTCAAAACAATATGAAAGTTAAAGCATGCTAGAAACTTACACAGGAAGTAAATCAATGAACAGCACTGAATGAATTCCTGCAGTTATTACCAAAGAGCTGTCGGGATGCTGATGAACAAAGGGATGCAAATACTGTGCTTCTTTGAGGCATTCAGCCTCATAATCCAAAATGAATTAGAGGAACTCTTAGTTTTAGCCTTCTTAAAGTTACTTCAAAGAACTTAATTTGTTCCTTCTCAATTTTATTAAAGTAGTTTAATAACTGTTTTCTTCAAACAGGAAACCACTCCCAATCCTCAGCCTTCAGAAGAGGAGAAAACTGAGCCAGCACCTAGTCAGGAGGTTGCCAGCCCTGAACAGTATATTAAGCATCCACTACAAAACAGGTAAATAGTATGGAAGTACGATACTTCTTAAAAGAAATCCAGTATGCTTATAGCTTTACAGATGCTTTAAAAAAAAAAAATATATACTTACCTTTTCTTGCAGTATTTTGTGGTGTCTCAATGGACTTTGAGATTTTTACCATGAATGAAATTGTAGAGGAAATAGAATTTAATCATGCTGTAATTTAGAGCCTGTTCAAATAGTGGTGTTATAGAAGTTGATCTCTTGTAAATTTTCACAAGGCAAACTCTSCATTTGGAGAAATGGACTGCATTGGAAAATAATAAACTTTTAAAACTAGATCTGAAATGCCAGGAAAGATCTCAAAACAATAGACTGATACTTGGCAACTTCTTAAATACTATTCTGTGAGAAGAAAAAAACTCAAGTTCTAATTTATGGGATCTCAGTAGTACTGAAACTGTCAAAATGAGAGAAGCTTAATTGGTTAAATGCTTCATCAGATATCTCATTCCAGCAATTTAAGTGATGTTCTTTAGATCCACAAAGAATATCTCCTCTGTTCATTCCAAGTGTGTAATGATTCAGTTTATGCTCTATTTTGAAATTTCTGTTTAGTGGAGATAGTGTTGAGAACTGTGAGAAACTTTCTCRTAGTCTGGCTTTCACACATACAGATTTAACATGAAATAGAATTTAGAAGTTGATATAGTTACAAAGATTGCCATTTGTAAGGTTAAAATAGCTTCCCTTTTTAAACTTATGTTCTACTACGTGAATGCTTGGGAAAGCTTCAKATTATGTATTGGTTTTGGGCTTACCTGAGGAAATCAGCTTTTGTAACCTTTACAAMGAAATTACTGGAAAGGGAGCTGTGCTCCCAGTTTGGTTGGTTGGCATTATTTTAGACTGTAATCAGTGTCTGGGRTACAAAATAGCAGCTTGCAAATAGCAACAAGTAGAAATGTGTGCAGCTTGGTATTTTAGAGCCTTGGAATTGGTTTTTCAGAAGTATTTTAAATACTTATCTAAATGGATTGATCAAGTCTCCCACAGTTCTTTTAAGTGAACACAAATATTGTAGGTTTGAGAATCAGATTTAAGTGAATTTCTCGCASTTTCTCTGGATTTGAAAGTAGATTTCTATGCTAGTATTTATTTTACTATTATATCTAAATAGATCTATTGATATAATTAGTTTGGGTGTAATTTCTAATGCAACATTTTTAATATATCATTTTCATATGCTATTATTCTACATCTTTTTTTAGATGGGCACTCTGGTTTTTTAAAAATGACAAGAGCAAAACTTGGCAAGCAAATCTTCGTCTGATCTCAAAGTTTGATACTGTTGAAGATTTTTGGGCGTAAGTAAATGTTTTTAATCCACATAATGATCCTAGTGCATATTGGTGAAGTCTATGCTAAAGTCAGAAAATGTAAAGAAGGTGCTCCCTTAACTGCAGCTTTCAAGCTTGTGATTTTAAATTTGTTTACAAAGTTGAAGGTGAAGTCTAAGACCCCCATTCTTCATACTCTCACAGAATATGCAACATTTGAGTTAAAGCAGTTCTTCATAGTTTGAAACATGTTTTGCTATTAACACTGCTTATAATTATACGTACACGACAGATGTAGAAAATTGTATTCATGCAGTTGCTATCTGATACTRACATGAATTTGTAAATGCTCGGAGCAACTGATAGTCACATCCTGGGTCCCAAATTTCTCTGCTTCATTAAATTGTCCCAGACAGCTGACTTGCTTCAGATATGCAAGAATGCCTGAGTCTGGAGCATAATACTTGGGAGGATGATGGAAAATTAACCAAAGCATCCTTGAAGGAACTTCATTAGAGGTTACGGAGGAAGCTGTTTTGTTCTGAATTGAAGGTCTGCAAAAGCTATGAGATTGGAAGGCACAGGCCTCCTTCTAAGGCTTTGTTCTTGCTGTTTGAGCCAAAGATTAGCTTCAGTTGAATTCAGATGGCTTACTTGAAAGATTTTGACTGCCATAATGATGGGTATATGAAGAAAATGTTAGTGTAACATGCTGCATTGAGTGGTAGAGTTGTGAAGATTTTTTTTTTTGTTGCATACCTTCTTTTGGATCTGAGCACTAAATTGGGGATAGTCTCTCCAAGTGTGGGGAAACTAGACCTATCAGTTCTATTGGTACCAACAGGGAAGAAATAAGAGTTGCCAAAGGTGTTGGACAGGTGTTTTATCTGTGCAGTCATTGGAGGGGAGTAGAGTTCTGTTTTTGTAACCAGCTTCTGTGTTCCAGCTATGCGGTGACAGTGAACTGTACTTTGCAGCCTGGAAGTATTTGATGGGAGACTAAATTGTTTGAAGCTTGTTATTAGAGTTGGTTAATGATAGGTCTGAGTTCACATAACTAGAACCTGACTGAATAATTAAGTGCTTAACCTAGATGTTCCCAGTGAAGGCATTAAATCAATCATAACCACTTGAAAAGTTATACAACTGTGGTCAGAGTGGGAAGTAGATATGTTTTGAGGGAGAAATTGCTAAAATTAAGATGAACTTGGAGTGAAGTTGGTAGATCTCTCACTTGAATTCCTGTGCCTGATCTCTAGTTGTTAGAATAGATTCCARTGTTGGAACTAATCCTGGTTGGACTATGCCACAGAAGGACACTGCTCACTCCTTTAACTTTTATGCTCTAAATTGCCTAGTGCTGAGTTTAATTCTGGACATAGCATATATTTTACATTCTTTCAGTTTTCTGTTCTTGCACTTTGAATCCATATTTCAGTCTTAAAGAGGAGGCCTGCAGCCCTCAACCTTTGAATGTTATATTAAATGATGAAGATGAATTAGTCCTCTTAATCTTTGTAGAAAGAAAAGCCTTAGAAATAGACACCATTATCCTTATTCTATGTGTATATACACATATGTATATAGAGCACATGTACAATCTTACAACTTTATTTGCCACCATGAAAGTTTGAGGTATGCTTTTAGTGACTTTTATTTATAACAAGGTTTAAAAGAAGCAGTGAGATTTCTGGAATATACTGTAGTATAGGAACCCAGCATATACTCATAAGCTAGTTTCTGTTCTGTTTCTTTAAACTTAAAATATATCAAAGTAATGCTTTTTTGTACTGCTGAAAAATACATAGGTAATAGGGTTACTTCTAAAGTAACTTTAATGTTGTTTTAATCTTTGTATTTGGTTATATATATTAAATTTGTAAAGTTTGTAACCCAAAATAATGCTTAGTTTTTAATCCTGCTTTTTTCCTCCAATAGTTTATACAACCATATCCAGCTCTCTAGTAATTTAATGCCTGGTTGTGACTACTCGCTCTTTAAGGTATGCTTCCTAACCTTTTTTCTTTAGTTTGGGATGTTGATGGGTAGTTTCCTGGCTAAGTGAGACACTGTCTAAATATTTTGCTTCATATATTTAGCAGTGCAGTTGTAAATGGCCTGAAAGTGTTAATTTTTAGTCTCAAGCACAAGTCATCTGAAAATCAGACTGTTAGTTGCTAGTTCTGAAAATGCATGTATTTGCTTTAAAAGCACCCTGTCTGTAAAGTGTGTTACCTGATGCTATGTTTGTCTTCATTTTGGCTTTGAGATGTTTGTGCAAACTGAGTTTGTCTTTTTTTATAATGAGAAAGATTTTCCAGCTCTGTCATTTGGTGTGACATGAAAGCAGTTAAAATGTCTTGGAAGCTCCTTGGGGGACTTCAGAGGTCTCCACTATTATTCTTTAGGAACAGTATTAACTAGGTGCACGAAAACACCTATAATACAACCTCAGGTTTACCTCAGTTAAGTGCTGTGGTTCCTTACATGTGAAATAAGAAACTGTATCCAAGACTTGCACTTAAGCTTACTGAGGAAGGTAGTTTAGCATTCAAGTCTGCTAATAGTTGATGTTAAGGAGAAATGTGAAATCTTGCCTCTTATTTGGAGAGGTGAGCCAATCTGGAGCCCTAAGTTTAAATCCTGACCTCTCCCAGGTGCTTCT
This sequence comes from Rhea americana, assembly GCF_003343005.1. Taxonomy (NCBI): domain Eukaryota; kingdom Metazoa; phylum Chordata; class Aves; order Rheiformes; family Rheidae; genus Rhea; species Rhea americana. Next base: position 608,295 of record NW_028187188.1, on the reverse strand, counting down.
AACATACGGGTTCTGTTTGGATTTAGATACTTGAATAATTCCATTAAGTACCAATATCTGCTTCTTCCTTTGCTCCTGTAACATAGCCAATGGCTGGGACTCTTCAGTAGGCTGCATACATGACTTGTAGCAACTTTAACCAATAAAGAGGCTCTGTAATACTTAGCTTTGAGAAGGTAGCAGTATTTTATGTGCCTAAAGAGTTATAGTAGTAAAACCTAAAGAAGTCACAGGTCCTTCAGAGGTTGATATATATGAATTATGGTTATTTCTAAATGTGTTGTAAAATGTTTTTGACTGAATTTCAAATTCCTCTGAGTACCTGTATGTTTTCCGCCATTGATTTATTGTCCGTCAGCAAGAATTTATTATTTAAATGCATGGAAAAGGTATAGAAATGGCAACTGCTGCAGGCTTTTGAGATCTCTTGTTGTTCTTCAGTCTTGACCTCATAAGAGTTCCTCTAAAGGTGATGAAGTAGTTTGAACTCTGCAGCTGCCTGTGAGGATTTTAAATTTGAGAAAGTGAGCTGACACTACTTCTGTCCTGCATGTTACTAAGCACTCAGTTTTTGGCTGAAGTTCTGTAGTGTAGCCCTTCGAGAAACTACCATTAAGACATTTCTTAYCTGAGTTCTTTTGTCTAGAGAAGAGTCATTAAAAAAAAAAAAAACACAACAGGTTAACCATCTAAAGTGCAGCCTAATTGGTGGATATGGGAGTTGCAGCTGGCTTCTTTGCTGCCTCAGTTCTGTGCAGGACCATTGATAAAAGAATTGGAATGCAACTTGCTTCTAAATGGTGTTTGTGGAGTGTTTGTTTTGTTTGTTTGGGGTTTGGTTCTGGCAGTTCAAAAAACTTATTCTCCCCCTACTTGTGCAGGAGGCTGTTGAGGTAGGCTGCCAGGGTGTCTGCTTCAGTGATGTCTTCTCAAGAAGGACATTCCTACTTCACGTGCAAATGGAGCACTTGGTCAAAGTTGCACTGAGTCCAAAACTTAGAACAATGTCTCAATGTAACTGATTTTATCTAGTTTTGTAGAGTACAAAGTGAATGTTCAATGGATGTTTAACTTTTCCTCTTCTCAGTTTTTTTATGGAGTATTCTGTAGCCAAAACTCCTTGAGTTTTAGTTCTTTCTAGAAATAAAAACTCAAAAGATAAACTTTTCAAACAGTTTAAAGTGCCACTTTTGRTATTGGTATGAGACTATTTCTGGACAGGTATGCATCTTAAACTATACTTTTTTCTTTAAGTATCTGCTTCAGATATCACTTGTCTTTTGATTATCCTTTAAGAAATACAAAACAATTTATTTTTTTACTGTGCTTTGCAGGATGGAATTGAACCAATGTGGGAAGATGAAAAAAATAAGCGAGGAGGACGGTGGCTAATCACACTAAACAAACAGCAGAGACGAAGTGACCTTGATCGCTTCTGGCTAGAGACAGTAAGCACTATGACCTTACAAGTTGCAACTTAAGAATTCTACATTTATATTTAACGTTTAAATTGGTATGTTCTTCCTGTGTGCTACAGACTGAACTACTGACAGCATCAACTGTCCTTTATATTCTGGCTGACAGGCTGTATCTGAAACTCTTTTCAGTAGTGAAGTTTACTATAGCTGTATGCCATTGAATACTTCCTTATAAAGGGCAGAAATAGGAATAATTCTACAGGACCAATTAACCTTTATTGTGGAGTGTGCTGGGCATAGCTGTAGAACTACTGGAAAATAATACTTTGTCTTGAACATAACTCCCACATTTATCTTAACTAGTTAAGTGTAACATCTTATTCACACTTCTATATTCTATTTGTTCTTAGAAGTAAACAGTTCTCAGGATTTGATTTTATTTTAGCAAGTCTTCCAGATTCCATTTTATTCTTCTTGTACTTACCCTAACAGAGTAATAATAGTCTTTCTGTACACTACAGAAATTCTTACTTTTCCCATTGCTGTTAGTTTTTAGAATAGATTTTTTATCTTAGATATGCTTGTAGAGATGATATGGATTGCAGTAAATGTGTTGTGCAAAAGGATAGAACTGTATTGTCTAGAAGCCAACTCAAGACAGCCTGAAGATGCTAGTGATCTGAATTTAAGTGATCTGGGTTGCAGGCAGTACAACGCAAAACAATCTTACCAAATCTGATTTTGCTTTTTTACCCTGCTTTTTGAGAGATGAGAAGCATTCTACCTCTTGGCAAAATGACTCGTGGATATCAAAGTAGAGGTATCCAAAATACTACAGCCCTTGTCAGGGTATTTTTAGGTTCTTTCTACTGTTGAAACTGTTTAAGGAAAGGATGATGGGCATTATACTGCCAGGTAATGTGACTGCACATGAGTAAACAGACTGTACTATTTTCGTTTGACCTCCCCATCTAAATGCTTATGTGAGTCTTTTTAATTCTCTGGAGCTATTTCATATGACTTGGAAAGCACGTAGACAGACTTAAGCAAATAATAAGAGAACCCAAACACCAGTGTCATATATGCACTAAAACAATTGTTGCTTTTAATACCAGCAGTTCTTTGTAACCAGCTTTTTCCAATAAAAATCAAAAGCATATTCCATTTCCAGTCTCCTGTGAAACAAACTTTTACTGCAACTTATCAATCTTTACCATTCTGGACTGTAAACTTGATTTGAGTGACTTTCCCTTGTGTGTGTTATGTAGAGCTCATTAAAGATGTGCTTGCCTTTGATRTTGAGCATGGTAGCCCTCTTTGCCTGTATCTATAGTAAGTGTGTTGACCAGTGATATTTTAAATGCTTCTCTGTGGCTTGAGCTTAAACATTTATGGTTTTCATTACTCAGTGAATGTGTGCATTCTGTAGTTGAGTATATTGTTTAAAGTATGTCTAATTATACTTGATTTATTCAGTAGCACACTTTGTCCATTTTGTATTTCCGTGATGAAGTCAGCCCTTGCAGCTGTCAGTGATACTGAAAGACTTGCTTTGTTCAAAATGTTGCAAGAAAGTGTTGAATTTCCAAATATGAAATGTGCTGCCACTAGATTAATTTTTTTCAGAATCACTTTTGACATGTACAGTGCAAATGAAGTAAACAGGCTTCCATTTTTAAGTGAGTACTTTAATGTGCAGAAGGATTTTTTTGTACAGAATAGACAAGAAATTTCTACAAGAAGTTCTCAGTTTTGAATTTTGAAATTACTCATTAATATACAAATCTAAGGTTAAAGGTTTTAAACACTCATTTCACAGTGTGCATATTGTACAGGGATGTGACCTAATTTAATCTGAGATTCCTGAGGTGTACTACCAATGCCATTTCAAAACTTCTAGAGACCTGTTGGATGACTAATACGAGATTTTCCCCCAATTGCAGTACTAGTTTTGATTACAGATTTTCACTTCTGAGTCTGTGGGAACTCTCAAGCTTCTAAATGTGTTGACAGAAAGTAACATTTCATTAAATACCCTTAAATTTAAGTTACAACCTGATTTGTCTCCAGATTGATTTACTTCAGAACTGAGGTCAGATCTATGTAGCTGATATATATTGCACCAATAGTTCTTTACATTCATTAGCTAGGAACAACCTGTTAGACAAACCTTAAAATTTGTTACCTATGTGTTAAGTATACTTTAGAAAGAAGAATAAATTTATTAAGTATTGTTTTTACATGTTTTTAGATTTTATGGTGGGGGAGACACTACATAAATGACCAACTTAATGATTGCAGCTGCCAGGACAGAAGACAGAAAAAATGAAACTCAAATTGGAGGAAAATCTACTGTAACTGAGTTTACATTCACTTACCGCATTTCAAATACTCAAGAGATACTTTGATAAACAGGAGATTATTGCTGTATGGCAGTTGGCTATAAGCAGTAAAATATAATAGTCCTCAATGCTTTATGGACACTGAAGCCTTCTGGATGGAGCTGGGTTCTGACTTTGAACTGATACCTTTTAATGATCAATCTTTATTTTGTAGCTGCTGTGCCTTATTGGGGAGTCGTTTGATGACTACAGTGATGATGTATGTGGTGCTGTTGTTAACGTTAGAACTAAGGGTGATAAAATAGCAATATGGACAACTGAATGTGAAAACAGGGATGCTGTTACGCATATAGGGTAAGTAGTGTGATTGATGTCTTGCATAAATATATGAAATGTAATATTGCTTTTAAGGACAGTTTACATGATGCAAGATTCCATGCTGAATCTTCATAGAGATTTTTGGGTACAAGAAAACATACTTTTAGCAAAAGTAATCAGGAGAACAGAGCTGTATCTGAAGTTCAAGTAATCTAGTACAGAATTGCTTGCATTCTTGTGTGTATTTATGTTAGTAATTTCTGTGTACTACACTTGCAGTTTGTGYAATGAAAAATTGAATGCAAATCCTGGCAAAAGCTTTTCATTTCAGAATGAGACGTTTTAAGCAGCCTCTAAGTAATACGGGTTCTGTTGCAGCTTGCCAATTTGTAGAGATATTCAGTACCTGTATGGCATTGGTAAGCTTATTCTAAGGAAAGTGGTGGTACTTACAGGTAAGGGAGGAAAGGTACTGTAAATTAAGCCCACAAGAATGCTTTTGTACTTGAAAGTAGGCTGGATAAGTGATTTGTTATAAAACTCCACAGATGGATTTTTCTACCCTCTTGTCTCTGCTTAAATACAAAACAAACTGCTGAGTTTCATGGATTTGACAAGAGTAATAGCATGTTACAGTCTTCATTCTGGTAAGAGGAAATAGTCATCTCAACTTACCATGAGTCTATGCTAGGGAAAACAGTGCTATTGTCTGCTTGTTAGCAAGCATTGCGAAAGCCAGAAGACTTTCTGCTGTAGTACTGATGCTTTGAAATTACTGTTCAGTTACTGAAGGCTGCTTGAATATTTTTGATTTGTCTTCCCAGCTTAGCACATCTGTTTTAGGCTAAATGTTAACTGTCGGGCATAGTTTGCTAACACTTCTCACTTACTGGATGGCTCTCTAACACATTTCTCAGCTAGGCCATTATGAATTCATTGGGGTCTGACTTTCTTACAGTAGCAATTTAATTACTGTACAGTATTTTTTTCTGACTTGGAAGGTGAGTGATACAGACATGCTGAACTGTGGTACGTACTCTTTACTAGTAAAGAATAACTTTGTCAAACTTAGGCAGAGTGCATTGTTAGAATGACATTAACTGTTAACAAAGGATCTAAGATGACTTCATCAGACAACAGTAAAAATTAAGATTTGTCAAACTGACACAATAACCTTTTGGTAATCTGACTATTTTCAGTCTAACTGTATGCTGCCACATTGACATGACTGTCAAACTACATCAAGCTTTCATTTTACTGTTAAATTTTAAAATTTGGACTGCTCTGTAAACTGTCACATCATGATCAGGGTAGGTTAAGATTGGCAACAAATTTATTTAGCTCGTTGGTAGTTTGCATCTTGCTTGTCCTGTACCAAGAAGGAGCAGCGTGTGTCTACACGGAGTACCATAGTGAATCTAGTGGGATCTGCCTTTAAGGAATTGGCCAAAGGCTGCTTTCCGTGTATAGTTAAAGAAAAGACAGCTAGTTAGTCTGTGCAACTGAAGCTTGTGATGATAAAACTTACTGTGTTCTAGGGAATTGCTACTTTAAATGGTTCAGATTAGCATCTCAGCACTCCTGAAATGATAGACCACGACTTCCTTGTAGCTGTTCTGTTGCTCTGTGTGGGAATATAACTTGCTGATATTAACGATATCCACATGAATGCAATAGAATCTGTTCTACTTTTATGTAGGCCTAGTAATTATTTTTTGGCAAGACTTTGTCCTATTTTGTTAAGCTGCTTTCATACAGCAGTGTGCTGATTTTGATACAAGCTAGCAAGGTCCTGTGTAGTGTCCTTTATTCACACCTGCAAAGTTGTTTCTAAATAGGCAACTATTCTTTCTTAAGATGTTAGCAGATCCAAAAGTAGGTGTCCTCTTACTAATCTCTTTAAGAGCTCTGCTTAAACTGTTCTATTTCTCTTTTTTTCCTTAGGAGAGTATACAAGGAAAGATTAGGACTTCCTCCAAAGATAGTGATTGGTTATCAGTCCCATGCAGACACAGCTACTAAGAGCGGCTCCACCACTAAAAATAGGTTTGTTGTTTAAGAAGACACCTTCTGAGTATTCTTTCATAGGAGACTGCGTCAAGCAATCGAGATTTGGGAGCTGAACCAAAGCCTCTTCAAAAGCAGAGTGGACTACATTTAAATTTGATTTCCATCTAAATGTTGCTAAGATTTGTGAGAAGTCTCATTCGCCTTTGTCTTGTACTTCTGTGTTCAATTTTTTCTATTTTGGCTGAAGTAACCATTACCAATCAGAATGTCAGTACACTTCACCTCCCCCCATCCCTAAATCCATAAAAGATTTCCTGGCCCACTCTGTAATAGCTTGGTAGAAACATTACTCTTACAAAAAAAAAAAAACATTCGTTTATCCACAGTATTCAGAAAAAGTTGCATTTCTGTACCTGCAGGAAATTATTCTGTTTTATATTTGCATTGTATGCAGTAACATTTTGCTGGTTTGGAAAGAGTATGGTGCATACAGTTTTCTAGCAATTTTTTTATACAGCATCATCTTTGCTGTAACCTATGCTGATGGCTGCTAGATTAATTTATTTGTTTTCCCTATTTGATAACATTAGTGATATTTTGATTTCAGTTGTTTTTGCTCATGTAACATTGGTGAAGAATCTGGGAATATGACAAAGGTGGAATAAACATTAATTTTGTGCATTCTTTGGTAATTTTTTGGTTTTTTTGTAACATCAAAGCTTTGCTACAAATTTATGCATTTCAGTCAAATCAGTGATCTGTTTGTGATTTCCTAAACATAATTGTGGATTTTTTTTAATGTAACACCATAATTTACATTCCTTACTAGAAATAGTATGTCTGTTTTTGTATCTTATGCTGTATTTTAACACTTTGTATTACTTAGGTTATTTTGCTTTGGTTAAAATGGCTCAAGTAGAAAAGCGGTCCCATTCATATTAAGACAGTGTACAAAACTGTAAATAAAATGTGTACAGTGAATTGTCTTTTAGACAACTAGATTTGTCCTTTTATTTCTCCATCTATACAGCAAGTATTTGTACTTGTTACAAGGCAGTCTCTACTGTGGCTTCTATTGTAGTGTGTCTTCTAAGAAAGATCAAGTCTGGAGCTATAGTTTTAGTAAAACTTTTAATAAATCTGTTAGATAGCACCCTTCATCAAAGTGAAATTATGTTGATGTGGCTACTGTTTTTTCTTAGTGGCTGGTGCAACTGATTATGCTTTGTGCTTTTTTTTCTTGACTTTAGTGAACACCAACTGAGAAGTTCAAAGGTACATAGAAAGCTCTCTGGTTTCAGGTGGGAACTACAGTAAAAGCTCTGAAGTACTTTAAATATACAATTGCTATATGAATTACAAGTAAAGTGCATTAGAGACATAGCTATAAAATGAAAGGATGTCAAGAACTAAGTGGTCTGTTATTAGGTGCATCTTGTAAGAAAATGAAACTTTTTTATTGGCTTGAAAATTATGGCATTGTGGATTAGCTTGGCTTGCTGGTTTGGGAAAAAAATTGAGGAGGTCTAGTGAGTTTAACTTTTTGGTTTGAGTGCAGCATAAGATTTTTTTTTCCATTATGCTCTAAAAGTAGAACRTAAGGCAAATCAATAATGTATTGTTAATTTCTTGATCTTCTGTGTATGAGATCCTTTAAGGTCTTGCCAGGGCTGTTTAGCCTTCAGTCAAACTTTAAGGCAGATGTTCACTGTGYTTTTATCTTTTTAAGTGGTAACCCCTTAAAGGAAGTTTAGTCTCTGGTAGTACAGCCTCAGTTGAATCAGGCTTTTATARTCTGACTGACTGAGGAGCTTAAGTGTTTCTGTGTGCAGAGATGGACTTATACTTTCGTGTACATTTTATGAGAGATGTATGTCTTAGGCATATTTTGATTACACCAAAATGGTATTACATTCAGTTCTGGATCCTTTGTCCATTTAAATGAAGCCCTTGAAGGCATCTGATGACACTGTTTCAGTGTTGGTTGTTAACTAGGATTAGATGTTGGAGGTGGAGAGAACTATGAGGCTGTTTGTATTCTGGTTTCTGTCGATTGTGGTGTAATTGGCTGCCTGTCCTAATTCTGTAGTGTGCAAATCAAGTCTGGTTTTCTTTAATAGGACTGTCTGTAGTAGACTGTATTTATCTCTGCCATTTGCCAACTTACTGCTTGAAATACTTCTTTTCAATTGAAGTAAGCTTCTCAAACTAAATTTCTCTGAACTACTTCAGTATCATCAGTCTCAAGTTGAGCAATGTTTATAACGGCTTTGCCAATTCCTAGTAAACTGTGTGTATATATAGGATACATATGCATATCTCCTAAATTGGTAATATCTATACTTACRAAAAAGTAAAGATAAATTAGTCTCCTGAGTGGTAAGACAAGATTGTCTAGGTATACGTAATTTGGGAGCACTGGAGCAAGGCTCACTAAAAATCAGCATAGTAAAGTTGAAAAGTATGTGTAATGCTGGCCTTATAAAGAGCTTTGAGATTAAATTGAGTGCTGTTGGGAGAAGTAGGTAGTATTGCTTTTGTATTTAATTTCAGTGAAAGACTGAACAGAGCATCATTCAGGGTAGCAGCAGATGGTTTGCTAGAAGAGTTGGTGTTGGTCTTTTATCTTGAGCCTGAACTAACTTAAGCAGACCAAGTAAGTTGTGACTGACTTGCACTGTAATGTGAAAATTTCCAGTAGGTTGATTTGTGGCTCTTCGCTGCTTAGATAAATGTTGGTTCTGGGAGAGTTGAGTGAAAATTTAATTACATACTTGTTATATCAAATACCTCACCTGTGCCTTTAATTCATTGCTCAAAGAAACAACTGACCATGAGTTTATCTTCAACTTGTGAATCACTTGAGGCAGCATACTGCATGTTGTCCTGATTATAATGGTGTAGTTTTTGTTCTTAGTGTGGAAGGAAGCTAAGAGCTTTSCATTCTGCATATTAATAAAATGGCCACAGGATCGTAAGAAGGAAAACAGTGGAACATATTAAATTCTCTAGTTGTAATTACAAATAGTTAATACATGTAACTAAGCTTCCAGCCAGGGGGATGTAGCCGTTGTCAAAGTGGTGATGGTATTTTGGTAAGCCTAAGATGACTAAAGAATAATTGTTTGAAGCTTCTGTTCTGGAATGTTCTTAAATGGAACAAAGCCTGTGTGGGAAGAAAACAAAGCAGAAACTGATGCTGTGCTCAGAGGTGTAAGAATGTGTCAAAACACAGCCTGTGAAGAAGGGGAGAAAGACAAGGAAGTATTGGTTAACAAATTTGGGGTGTACTCTAAGTCTGTGCAGTGCTTTCTGATTGTCCCTTTTTATTTGTCCTGCTGCATTGTCACTGTCTGTGTTTCAGGCTGTTTCTAGTTCAGGAAACTAATTTTTTTGAGTTACCCAAATTCTGGGAACTTGGAAGAGTAGTTTGTAGCAAAGCTTGGACTGAATTCAGAACTTCCATCCTACTTAATGGAATCTTTCCTACAGAAATGCTTGAAAAAATATTCTGGACTTAATTTCAGCCTTACTAAAAGCAAAGAAAGCATTGCATTTCAATGTAGTAAAGTGACGTGGATCATCTTAGTAGTGTTAAGATCTCCGATGTAAACTCCCTTGTTTCTGAGGACCTCTATTTTTAAGGCTGGGTCTGATGCTTGTAAACTTAGATTTTAAAGAATGTTCTGTGCAGAAGTACTGAACTAAATGGCTGGCCTCAGCCAAACACATAGCTTTCTGACCATCTAGCTCTGTGGTTTGATATGAATTCCTGTCAGTTCATTTCTCTCAAAAATAATCAATTCTACAATTTTTTGACTAGGTTTTAATCGAGTCTTACAATAAAGCTCCTCTACAGAATTTGTGCCTTTCCATATTGGCCAGGATGTCCTGTTTGGAAACACTGTTGCAACAGTTTACTTTAGTAGTTTTATTTTAGATTAATTCTATTTTCTGCATGTATGTGAGCTCTCTTCCTCTCCTTTTCCCTGCTACCTGCTAAGAAATGGATAAAGCAAATAAAAAGGACATCAAAAGCAGGAGTTCATACCTGACCATTTCAAGGCATTTCCTACCTGTCTATCCAGACTAGAAGGATGAGAGTGCAGAGCATCTGAGCAAGCAGCTCAGTGGAGCCAGCTCCAGAGTCTTAGCTATGCAGTGCACCTGGTACACCTCTGCTATTACTTCAAAGCTCCTGAAGCTTATGAATTTTGAAGCCTTTTCTTTTTGTTCTTGAAGGAACATTTGCCAGTATAGCTGCTTGAATAGTATTATTGCCCTCTAGCTCAGAAGGAGCTTGTGTTCTACTGGAACTTGTCTGGCTCTGGCACTGCAGCAAAGCCTGTAATAAGCACTTAGATTCTTTCTTATACAGTAAAACTCATGGTTACTGCTCTTGCCTGGTGGCTCTCTGGCACTTTTCCAAAAGACTGTGGGATGCCCTGCTGGCCTTTGGATTTGAAATAAAGCAGATCCTCGTCTCCAGAGCAATATGTGAGTTGTGGCTGAGCACATGACAATTGTTATGCTCCTTAGCATTAGCCTGTGTGATGCCATAAATATAAGAACATCTTAGCTGAAGTCTGTCTGTATCTATTGCCTACTAAACAAAGTTGTTTGTTCATTGCCTGCTAGTGCTGGGCCTGTGATAAACTGAACCAAGAATTTGTGTGGTTTATGACTTCCTGACCTTCACTTTCTAAATTCTGATCCCTTCCAAGCTCTATTTTTTTTAATAAAAAGGGGAGAAATTATATGGTCTAGTCACTGCTTTTTTGGTCACTGGTACTGTGTGGAATTACAAGTGTTGCTAATGTCAGAGACTGGGGGATTGTCAGTTTTTTATCTATAGCCATATAAGTATGATGATGTGGAAAATTGTGCTTGAATGTGTTTTTTATATATATATATATATATAATCATAAAGCAAAAGGACTCTTTTCAAGGTAGAAAATAAAACTGATTTTATTTCTAAAATATTTCTTTGCATGAACAACACTAATGGATTTTGGGATTTTGCTTACACTAGGGAGTTTAGGTCAGTCTTTTTTCCTTATGTTAAAAACATGTTAACATAAAATCATTAAATGTTATCAATGAATTGGAGCTAACCTCGTAAGTGAGCTTTGGCACTCTTTGAATGAGCAAGTTTTTTGATGAAGCCTTATCTTCCTTTGTATATATGGGGTAGTTATCTTAGTGCATCTTACCCTGAGCCATGCAAATATGCGGAGAATATAGGAAATTCAAAGGTACTACTTTGTAGCTTGATTGGAAATAAAGCTTCTGAGGATTTGAATGTCTCAGCTTCATGACTGTGTATGGGATATTGAAAAATGCCAATCAAAGATAAATGAGTAAACTATTACTTTGAAATGTATGTGCTTTTCAGATTGGAGCTTTATGTGCCAGCAAGGCTTCTGCAGCTCACCCGTAAATTAGTCTTGCTGTGAGCRAGGTTTATGCAATACTTGTAGGAATGCTGCTGACTGCTCTTCCCTTGTCTAACATGCTTTCTCTAGTAGGAAAGTAGTGAGATTAAGTCTAAATGTTCTTGTAAAATGGTACCAGCTATCAGGAAACTGTGGCTGATGTTTTAATGGGAGCTTCTGTGTTCCAGTTGTGTCACCCCATTGATGCTAAACAGCTGGAGACACTATGTTGAACTTGGAGGGGATTTAGTCTATGTTTAGGTTGATCTGTTAAGGGCTTTAAGACCAGAAATAAACTTCTCCTATAGACATGTTATTACACAGCTGTAGACTTGCACCTGCTACTGGTGCTTGATTCTCCTATAAACTCATTTCACTGTGCAGTTTCAGTTGTGTAAGCAAGCATTTTGGAGTAAGCCTGCAATGAGGATAGAGTGACCATCTTCTGCTGGGGGTGAAGAGGCAGCTTCCACGTTTCCTTGCCACTGGAAGAGCCGTCACTGAGCTCATTCCCCAAAGGCACCTGAGAAGAATCTGCAGACTGGAAACTGGAAAGAGATTCAGAAGAACATTCCAAACTGGTGGGATGAAAACAAACAAAACCCTTCTTAAAAGGCCTGTTAAGGTTTTGTAGTCATTGACAGGTATAGCCTTCCTGTGCACAGAAACAAAGATGGTAAAGGGCAGAGCTGAGACTTTACCAGGCCATCAGGCTGTTGAAAGGGATTTTGGAGATGAAGTAAAAGCTCAAGCTGAACTTTAGGCAATACCAGATTCAGCTGACAAGTAATGTGATTTAAAGTCAATTCTGTCTATCTCATGGCAGAAGTCTGGTGTTTCCAATCTTTTCAAACTGTTTGCCTTCACTGTAAATACTGTTCTACAGTACAGCTTTTTACTGTTTTGGAGTCCTTGTATATGCATATGTGAATTAGAATTTTGTGTTACTTTCGCAGTATAATCAAATTAATGTTCACTAAAGTTTGTGACTGACTCCTTCAGCTCAATGCAATTGGCTTCTCTTTTACTTTCCTTGAACTGGGAGTTTACCTATGGTTTTGTAATAGGAGCACAGATTAGTCATAAGCTGCAGCAGCAGTGAACTGTTCTAGGGATGTAATGCAAAATTTTCTGCTTTGGATAGAGAGGACTACTTAAGCAGTAGACAGTTCTCTGCCATTTTTGGTATTTTTTTTTTTTTAAAAAAAGGTAACTGGATTTTCCTACCAGAGCGTTGGRCTTTCCCTTGGTCATTGTTTCTCTGTAGATGTAGTGCTGTTTTGATTTCACTGCGCAGTCCTGCTGTGTGCAGTGGGGCCCTCCCTGAAGCAAGAGTGATGGCAATAGCAGAGGGGATACCCTGGCGAGTACATCAGCTGTCAGCAGCTGGTTGTACTCAGCTTTTCTTACAGATGCTGCAAGCTGTTGTCACCTTGAAATGAAGATTTAGGATTTGAGGTGGTAGGTTTTCATTTTTTTATCCTTTAATGAAGTTGTACGCTGTACTTGAAGTATAATGTGAGCTTGGACCTGACACTTCGTATGCTAGTGTGCTAATCCTGTCACTTGTAGAGATTTTTAATATCTTGATACATGAATATTTTTCCCAGATTGTTAAATAGTAGGTGTTTTGCCAGAACATGATTATTATGAACTGAACACAACCTTGACAGACTCTGGAGGCTACAGCTAAATTACGTTGAAATATATGGCTTAGGGTCATCTCCAGTAAAAGTGCCTTGAGGTGACTGTCCTGCTTCTCTCTACAGCAGACTCTTCATAGCTTCTTTATACTAGAAGCACTAAGGTAACTTAGTGTTTCTGAAAGGCTAGCGTATACTTTTATTACAGTATAGTTGGAACTCTCTTATAGCTGCAATATCTCTGCCCTCGTGCTTCCAAAACAAAGCGCTTGCTGAATTTGCAGCAGAATTGGCATGTGCTAGGAAGGGAATAAAATGCTCTGTCAATGTGAGCTGTTTGCAGTGGGGCTGCTCACTGGCTACAATGGTGCCTGGGATACACTCAGGCATCAGGCCTGGGCTTCATAAGGAGGCTTGTACAAAAACTTAACTGTGCTTGCGTGTGAGCCCAAGCAATTAAAAAATGTGACAGCAGTGACTCAAACACTCAGGAACAAAACAACAGTCATTTGTTGTAAGGTGTAGTTTTCAAAAGAAATCCTAGTTTAGACTCAGGTTATCCAAAACCAGACTTCTAGCTTTAAAAAGAAAGATGCAATTCAGGGAAGAAAACACGCTTGTTTTAAAAGACCCTCCTGTTTTAAAGGCTTCCCCAGCATCAGTGAGCCCTGCTCAGTGCTATTCTTCTTGGCAATATCAGTGTTAATGTTGAGCTAATTCTGGAATAGCATGTTGAAAAATGAGCATGGGCCCAAGGTGGCTGGGCCAGATGGGCTTTCCAGGGCAGGCTTGGTGGTGACCACCCTGCTCCTCTGGAGGAAGAGAAAACAGATGCCTGGATGCATCATGCCTGTGTTTAAGGATTTCCCCCCTGCCCCCGAACTGAGCTGCAGCCTTAATGTGGAGAGTGCACATAGTTATAGTGGCCGTTCGTGTTTGTGCCTGTGTAATTCTGGTTGGGAGGAGTGGCCTGCAGCAGATGGAGGTGAAACGGCTGGTGGGCGCATGCCCAAGGAATATGAAACTGTGACTCAGCAGTAAGCGAGCTGCTGGAATAGTAGAAGGGCTCCTGCTGCAGCTAATAAATCAACCCAGAAGACTACTAAAACCTGTAGGCTTTTTTTTTTTTTTTGTCCTGAACAGAATTCCTCCTTTGTATAAGTCTGAGCCTGAGTACCTGAGAGGTTTCCTTTCAAGATTAACATTTCATACCTTGCTTGGTGAGTTTTGGAGGCTAGGGTAAGCTGTGCTCTTATTTTAGCAAGATTGGGCAAATCATAGCACACAGAGCAGCACAGCGTTGTCTTGCATGAGAGGAGCTGTGCATGGAGCATGCTCACCCCAGTCCTCCCATGAGGACTCACTAGCCTCCAGGGCTGGCCTCTCCCAACCAGCTTTTTTGCTCTGCACTTGGTCTTCAGGTAGCAACAACATAATTCCATAGTCTTTTGATTAAATTAAAGGCTGCTGGGTTCTGAGCAACAAAGAACCCTTTAATGAAGGTAAAACTTCAAAATAGCTCAGACATAGCATGTGAGCTGATTTCTACCTTACAATGGCATCAGGGGACAGGTGACTCACAGGATGATTTTTGTACCAGAGGAGTCAGAGAGCAAGCATCCTCCCAACATTAGCTCCAGTGAGGAAGTGAGTATTAATGATGACTAAGGGGGCATGCGAAAGGCAGTTGAGCTGCAGCATTTCCCTAGGCCTTGTGTGGATGCTGAACCTGGTATTAGGCATGGTAGAAGTTAATGAGTTGTAAAAGTCACTCAGTCAGCATCAACCCCTTCTGATGCAGCAGCTGCTGTGTGTGGTGACTGCTATGCACGTAGCCATTTTATCATTTGCCCACCTTTATGCAACACTTCAGGGTTTTCTGATTTCCCCCATGCTGCTCCCTTGCTGGAGAATGCCCCAGCAGTAGAATGATGTGCTCCTTGGCTATTAGGTGGGTCTTGCTTTTCTCTGCCCTTCTTTCCTGCTTTGTTGCCCAAGTTTGACTTCCTGATAGTCTGGCCAAGTCCATCCTGTTCTTCGTGCCTGCATGGGAAGTGATGGGGTAGGAAAGGTGAGCCTCTGTTTTCCTTCCCTGCTACTGCCACCTTCCTTGTGATGTTGTGCAGAGAGAGAATTCGGTTGGGTTTGTCATCTTGTACAAGGGGAAGCAATCCAGATAAGCTGCTGCTTCAATGTTCTGTTTTGGTCCTCCACTAAGATCTAGGATTTTTATTGTTTTTAGTTTTTGCCAGTATCACAACACTTGAAACTGATTTCTTGCTTTGCAGTCTCTTCTGCCCTCTGGCTTGAAGCTCCTTTGGTCTGTTCTTACTACTTTGCAACCCTTGCTGAAGACAATTGTTGATAGCTTAAACCACTTAGGTGCTTGGTTTTTAGGGTTCTCCCCCCGCCCTTCAGCAATGATTCTTCTGTGCTCTTTGTCATGAAGCACTGTGGTGGCAGGGAGGTGTCTGCTGTGATCTAAACTGTTGCAGAGGGTATTGAAAGGAGCTGGAATAGGAATGTGTGGATTGTGAGTTTCCCCTGGATGCAGGAACTCCTCAGGGGCACAAAGTGGGCAGAGAGCAGGAGCATCTAGCAGAGTGAAGTGTGCTCTGCCATAGGAGTGTGTGAGAGCTTYACCGGGTGCATGCATCACTTCCAGATATATTCTGAACAGGATAGCAGCTGGGCCTGTTCCCACCTCCTTCCTGCCTTAAATAATGAGGTGCTAATTCAAATACTTACAAGAGCMCATTTTCCAGGTGTGGGTCTCCAGCTATCATTTGCCCTTGGGCATGAATAAAATGTYACTACAGACAGTTTCAAATGGTAAACACATACATGAAAGTAGCCCTTAGCACTACAGCAATAAGCACTGTCCCAAGCAGACCTCAGAAATCCCCTAAGAAGCGCAAGAGATGCAAAGTATGAACCTTCCCCTTTCCCAGCAATTGCTATCATGTCTGTTGTGTTTAGGGGCACAGAAACCTTCACTGTGCTTTCTCCTGCAACTGATCAGGTCTGCTCTCAGCAAGAGGGACTTGGAAAAATCATCAGACTTCAGCTGTGGGGGGAATAGGGTATGGGGAGCATTTGCACTGAGCCATGTGGAGAGCTTGTTGCTTTTCATGTTGTGACATGGAGTGTGCAAGGGGAAAAAGAACTGTTTTCCTTCCCTGCCACAGTCCAGGCAAGCTGGCAGGGCATGCTCTAGTCAAAGCAGCTCTCTAACTCTAAAACCACAGTAATGATTTTCAAAGAGTCCATACTGGTCTTCAGCATTGAAGTCTGAGGCAATTGCTGCTCTCCTTTTGGTTCAGGAGAACAAAAATGTGATATTTTTGTTCTTGTGGCTAATTGTTATCTATTGCTATTGACTGTAGTACAAGCAGAAAAAAATGAGCTATGTTTAAATGCAACACAGGATTTGGGTGACAGGAGTTTTCATTAGACTCATGGCTAAAGGTGGGGTATGCTTTAGTTCTTTCAATGTGATGAAATCCAGGATCTGTTTATTCTTTGGAGACAGGTTTTTAAAGAAAAAAGGTTGTTATTGCTAATAGAGCTACAAAAACRATGTGTTATTACTTGGAGCATTCCATGCAGAAAGTTGCCTTTCTGATTCACTGAGGAGCTTTGTTGTTTGCCTCCTCTTGGTGCACAGGGTGTTCTTGGGCATGCCTCTCTGAAACCTGGGCCTGACAGCAAAAACTTCCTCCTCCTGAACTGGTTAGAAGGTCAACCTAGCCTTGTGTCCTGTCTCCAGCAGTTGCCAAGGACAGAGGATTAGAAAACAAAAAGCTTAAGAAATGGAAGAGAGATATTGTGATTCCCCACTGCCACCCCGCACCCCAGGTTACCTTCACTTCTGGAAAAGAAACCCTGGCATCTATACCACGATGTTTAACAGCTGCTGATGGATCTGTCTCCATTAATTTGGCCAGTTCTTCTTGAAGAGATTCATAGTATTGGTCTCAAGTGTTCTTATAATGATGGGATTCCCAACTTGGTTGCATGCAGTGAGAAGGCAGTTCTGCCTGTATTGTCTGCTGCAGGAGCTTCCTACAAACCAACTTGCCTGAGGCTGAGCTTCCCCTTCCAATTTAGTCTGGTAGAATATGTGTCCAACTGCAACTTTATTTGAAAAAAAAAAAAAGACTTATTTTTAACTGTGCTTTCTTTGAAAGTCCTATGTATGGCTTAGTTTGTTCCTTCCATTCTGTTGGGTTATGCAGTTGCCAAGTACTGACAATCAGGTTAAGAACTTTTTCTCCACCCAGGAGAACACAGACTGTAAAATTTAAAAATTGAGCAAAAAAAAAAAAAAAAAAAAGAAAGAAAGAAAGAAAAAGAAAAAAGAACTTGCAAGCTAGCAGGCTGTGCCTTAAATGAGATGGAGATAAAGAAGCAGAAAATCAGCTTTTGAATTAGAAAGAGCAACTCTTGCTCATAATTAGCAGTGCTTCAAACACTACCAACTGGTGCCCGCTTTGCCTGGTAAGGAGGACTAGGTTTGTTTCAAACAAGTCTTATTTTTTGACCCTGGTAATAGCTGGTTCATTAAGCCTGAATTTCCCTTGGCAGAGCTGTGCATAGTTACTGTGTACTCTTCAATTTTCTGCCTCTGTCCTCTTTCAGTTAAAAATAAATGCATTTAAATGGGGTATATTTGCAAAGGGGCCCATGTTTGCACTTCGTGTCAGCTGTTTGCAGCGGCCCTGTCGCTTCCCCCAGCCTGCAGGAACCTTCTGCCCTCATAAATGAATGGCATATAAATCAAGTGAGCTGGACTTCCTCGCGGCTGGCATTTCACCATGGGAAGCTGGCGCTGGCGGCTGCCTGGCTGCTGTCAAGTAGGCGAGGTCTGGGGGAAGACCCTCATCAATGAAAAACGAAAATAACAAAGGCAGTTCACTTGCTGCAATAACTCTGGCTGATCTTGTGACATTTTGGATGTTCTGATTTTTATTTCTTTTGTTTGCTCTTTATATGAGAAGCTATGATCTTTCTATCCTGGGTGACAGAAYGGCAAACCTGGAAAATTAGCAAAACTGTGAACTTGAGAGAGTAAAAATTGGACCTAATTAATGGGGAGATTTTTTTTTTCCTAATTGTTCTGGAATAAGTTATTTCATGGTAGAGCTTGCAAGATGGAGCTGCAGCTGGTGGTAGATACTGGTATGTACAAAGAATCACTTCCATATGCATGGTCGCTTTACTTTTGGGGAATCTGACCTGTGCCTGGACCCTGAATTTCAGGCACATAAAGCTTCCTTTTTGGGGAAAAGTTGGTGTCTGCAAAGCAGACCTGCTTTGGCCCTGGAGCAAGCGCTATAATCCTCCTATGTAGAATTGCTTGTTCGTTTTTTTTTTTTTTTTTTTTATTTCTCTGCCAAAAAAAGTCATGTCACACTTCGTATCATGTTGTCTCCTGAAATAAAACTTCACTGTATCTTCTTCCCAGGCAAAAGTGGTTGTGCAAAGACTTAAGTACTTCCAAAATGTATCATCTTTTATGTGTGGACAAGTTTTACTGGTAAGGGCAGCCTGAGAACTTCCTCTCTTCTTGCCTCCTGGAAACTAACTTTCACACATCTCTCAACTGTAATCTAGCAAKGAAAGCTTTTCTTCAAGTCAAACATCAGGCACTTAACTTCTTATAATGACTTTTTTTTTAATACAAACTTTTTACTTTCAAAGACTAAAGATGCAAGTCTTTCAAGAATTGATAAAGCCAAATGACAGAAAATCTCTGCTATAATTCACTTTCCTTTAAAGTGTGGGGGAAGTGGTAAGATTTATAGGTATACTAAGAGTTTGCACTTTATTTCAGGCCTCAAACCAAATTTAAGCAACTGCATTTGTATTATAGGCATAGATGTTACATGTGGGCCATGTTTTGCGTCTACTTTAGATGGAGTTTCTTAAAAAAGGAGACGTGCAAGGTAAGGGCAAACCATAAGCTGCTGCATGTGCTGGATTTGTAAACTAAATGTGAAAACTGAACCTGACTGCTGCTGAGTCACAGTGGCAGCTCTGCCCTGGGTGATGTGAAACAAGGCGCAGAGGGGAAAGTGGCGTCTTCCCACACAGCGGGACATCCCCCYGCTGGGGCTTGGTCACACTTGCAGCGGGAGCTGCAGCACTGGCCGTGCCACAGTCAGGCCGTGGGTTTTTGCCTCTGTGCTTCCTCTTCTTACAAAACATCTGCTGTTGGACTTCATTTTTAATGTGTGGACGGTCTGGCCTGCAGGATAAGGGCACTGACAGTGTGCAGCTGATGGTGGCTCCAGGCAGGGAGCCCACTCTGCTGCTGCACTGCTCCCCAAGCTGTGAAACAGCCACTGCGTGATAGTTCACAGAGGTGTGCTGCTTGGGTGGCACAGGCGCTCTGTTTGCTCCATGAGCCAAACTGTGCTGGGAGCATCTTTGGATCTCTGTGCAGGCAGTGCTGAGGAGAAAGAAGCAAATCTGAGTGGCATTAGGAACTGCTGAAGCCTTGCCTGGCCATGCAGAAGCCTTGTCCATGACAGAGGTGGCCGTTCAGCAATGCTGTTACACCACGAGGACCATCTCGGGGACGCCGTGTTTTATAGACGGTGTGCTCTTGCTTTGGCTTCTAGTGGCATGCCTGGTGATCGTGCAAAGGGCTTTTGCTACTGAGAAACAGGGCTTTTCCTCTTGTGTTAAACTCTTTGCTCTGCAGATTGGCATCGCTTTGTGCTTTGGGAGTGTTGTCCATTAAAGCATGTGGTGAAACCTCAGCCCTGGTTGCAAAACTTACAGGTTTGTTTGGACCTGGATTTCACTTGCAGATGTAGTTTTTTGGACCGTATAATTCCTCTGTTCATGCCTCAGCTGGCTGGTGTTTTCACTTCTACCAGTCATAACTAGTCTTGTGTTTCTTGCTCAGGGCTCTTGAAACCCACAGGCTGCTTCCAGTCTTCTCCAGGAGCAAGACTAACTGGGTGGGACCCTGTGTGCACCRAAGATGCCACCTCACAATATTTAGGCCAACTGATCTATCAGAGATATTTTACTTTGTACATTTTTCTAGGAGTCAACAGGTATTTTAGTCTTTGCACAGGCTGATCGATTGTTTGGCTGATTCTCCTAGACTCCACATCTAAAAACAAATGTTTCCAAGTTATGTATCTTGGAGCTCAGGCTACTTTATGCATTCTCATTAGCTGGGACTGGGGGAAGAGCAGAGCATGTCCTCTGCGAGCTGGTAGTGACATGTTAGACTCCATTTCTGAAGAGAGACCAAGAGAGCATGTGGCAACCCAGGGCAGTTCTTTCTAGTGATGTGATTGCCTGGTTCTTACTGGTGTTACTGGTTTGGTTCTGTCAGGTTTGTGGGGACACGCCAGCATCCATGCATCTCTAATTGTTATTGTGCACATTGAATATATTTTTTTTAACGTACTGGCATATATTGATGTTAATCTCACCAAGAAAAGTGAAGGACAAAGTGATCAAGAAGCCTCCCTTCCAAGGGAGGCTCTAGGATGCCCCAAATGGTCACGCACTGGGGACAAGCAGCAGTGCTGACGCTTGCAGGGAAATCGCAAGAAGGCCAAATTAYATGTGCCGTGGCTTCCTTGGTAGCATCAGCTAAAAGGAAGTTTCTAGGAGACTTCTGAGGTTAGCAGTGCTTCCAGAAGTCAACAGGAGAGGACTGGGAGAGAGCAGGAAAGGGATGAAGGAGGGAATAATCCTAGGAAGGGGGAGAAACAAGGCCAGAAGGCGGGGGGGGGGGGGGGGGGGGAAACTGTGTAACTAGCACTTAGGAGGGCAACACGTGCCCTAGAGCAGCACTGCCAAGAAAGTAACAGTGGAAATCACCGGTGGGAAAGTTTAGAAGGATGGCAGGAGCATGAGGCAAAGTGTTATTTATGCAGAGGGGAAGAGATGCATATGAGGACATCTGCTCCAAGGAGCAGCTTCAAAAATAGCCACAGGAGACTTTGCAGAACACAGTGGGCAACGCGCAGTGCTCTGAGAGGGAAGACAGGTCCCAACAGCTGCAGGATTGCATAGGCTTGCCCTCATTGCCAGACCCCCCACTCGGACCTCAGTGTCTGTTTCACAAACCAAAGGAGGTGCTGTTTCCATATTTTTTGTCCGAGAAAACTCTCTATTGCCCTCCTAGCTGTCTCTTTAAGTCATCAGCTTTTTGCAAAGACTTAAAACTTGAGCTTAAATAGTCCTGTTTTTCAATGACTGCCAAAATGTAGAGCGGGGCAATACATACTAAGACACCAACCCATTCCTAAGGTGAGTCCTTCTTCACTTGGAAAAATGAAAAAGCAGATGGAAGTGTTTGGAAGGAGGATGCTTTTGTCTAGCATCATGCCCTAGCCTCTTACTGAGCCTCCTGCTGAGCCCAGGAGCCACTGCAGGCAGTGGCTTCAGGCCTCTGGACTTTGCTCTGAGCCTGGCCACTGATTTCCTGGAATGCTGCGAGAAAGTCCTTTAAAACCTACCTGTTGCCTCAGCTGCCCAGTGGGTAACATGAGGATGCAGAAAGAGCTATCCTGCCCTTAATTCCCTCTGTTGCCTGTGATGTAGGATCTGACAGGCATATCAGGTGTGATCCACCAGTAGAAAGAGGGGGCAGAGCTGGATGACAGAAGATGGCCACCTTGCTGAGGAACACTGCAAGCTCTGGGCAGTTAGTCTCCCCTTTAGTCCAGGGAGAGGGCATGTCTGCTAAATTAAGTCTCTTTAGTATCTTCAGACTTGGATGTTACAAGTGAAGCACTTGAATCTACAGTTGGCTAAATAGATAATTGGATTTATGTTTTTACTGCAATTTCAATTCACATTGAAACTAATGGTTACTTAATGTCCAGGCTGCTCAGGTTATCCCGCTGGATACCTATGCCAAAGTAAGTTGAACTTACAAAACTTGTGTGCGCCTACTTTTACTCAGACATAGACTTCAAAGTATGGGCATCACTTTTCAAATGGGAGCTTTGATAAACAGGGCTGAATACCTAGATGTATTAAGTCATATGTATATATGTTTTTAATTTTTCCCTCAAAATATTGCATGTTTTACTATTTTGCTATCTCTTTAGGCCCTGCCAACTGTTAGATTTTTGTGTGAACTTATACCCACACCAAAAAATACAAAACACAGTTCACTCAATACATTTGGAAGGTAATTGTTTTATCCTAGCTTAAACTAAGCATATGGCTTTCTCTGTATAGCTGTTTGATTGCATCCTTCTACTTTCAATCTTTACACCCTATTTGGCTTGTGCATCTCTTTTGCAGCTCTGAAACAGGACCTGAGCATATTATTCTGTTCTGTTGTGCCTCTCCTTTAGACATGTTCTTCTCTGCTAAGGAACTATGAGAAAACCACCTGATTTTTCTCTGAATGCTGCTGTACAAAAAGCAGGCGAGGTGGCAAGTGCAAGCTCCCAGGCACATACCTATATTCTGAAGAGAGAAAAAAATTGCCAGTGCGATTTGCCACTGGATGGCTGGGACTCATCTTTGTCCGGCTGATGGGTTTTGTTCCCAGTTCAGAGCAACAGTGCTCAAAGAACAGCAATGTATTTGTTGTGAGCTCTCTGCCCACCCTCTTTATAACTTAACGTTTTTAAACAACTTATGCTTTTAGAAAAATCACTGTTGTGATGAATAGTTCCAACTTTACAGGGCTGTGCTAACATTTAGGAAAACGATGTGCATTTTACATGACAAAAATACAAAAGAGAAAGCTCCTTATGCCTGTTCTTTTTTTTTCTTTTTAATTTCATTACACATGTAATACAGCTTTCATTGAATCTTTTACTTTATAGGTGTATGCATGAGTGTGACACGTTTAACAGCTTGTTGCTCAGACTGGGATACAACACCATAAAGTCCTGAGAAATCATGACACAGCAGGCAACATATCTTGGCAATATATCTGGCAAATTTGGTAGAGGTAAAACTTGCAAATCTGTTGGAAACTGACCTTTATGGGCACTGTGAATTGGGGCAGAAATGTCCCTCTTGAGCAAAATTCCGTGTCCAAAAAGTTTTTATTTTGGTYAGTTAGCCTTTTCAAAAGGCTACTACTTCTGTGTGAAAAATGTCAACTTTCCTGATGACTGTAGGCTGATATGTTACACAGAGCAAGCAGGCCTCTTTTCAAAGGCAGATGTTTGCTGCCTGAAAGGCAGATAAAAAAGAAAAAAAATAGTCAAAGTATGAGTTTGTCTCTCAAAGGAGATGGCTACTGTTTCTTTTTTCTTTTCACTCTCTGGCTGTTTTTCAGAAACATTAATTGTATTCATAGGGCCCACATTGTGTGCTTACAGATATAATTGTACCCCTGAGATCAAGACACTTGAGGTACATTTTTTGCAGTAAAATGACTATCATTTTTGCTGTCGCCACACTAGCATTTTCTGCTGAACACTTTCAGGAACAAGAAAAGTCTCTCTCTCTAAAGTGGTATAATCCAACACATTAGACCTGGGAATGTTGGGGCACTTTAACAATTTAATTTATGTGAAAGACTAAAGATATGTTGAAGATATGCCTAGAGATTATACAATGGTCTCCAACCTGTAATATCTGATAAAGTTTGTGTATGGACCACATAACCCTGCAACAATGCTGAGTTAGCAAGGCACAAAAAAGAAAAAAAAAAAAGAAGATATGCCTAGAGATTATACAATGGTCTCCAACCTGTAATATCTGATAAAGTTTGTGTATGGACCACATAACCCTGCAACAATGCTGAGTTAGCAAGGCACAAAAAAGAAAAAAAAAAAAAAAAGGAAAAAAAAAAAAGGTTTCAATGGTGCATGAAATGCTCAGGTGGAGATGGATTTAGAAGATCTGTGGTGGGCTTTCTTCTCCTTTCCAAATATTGGCATGGATACAAGTCCCTTGCATTTGGCTTTTCTTAAAAGGTCATGGCAGCAAAAATGCTGATGGTATGATCAGTGTGTAGAAGAACAGCAGGAAACTGAAACCAGCTCCACCCATCCAAACTCACCGTGTGACAGAGATGCATGGTGTGAGGGAGAGAGCAAATTGCAAGCCTCTGAAAAAGCAGATCTCAAAAGCAATTGTGCTTTTGTTCAGTTTAACAAAAATATTGGTGGCTCCTCTGTTCTTGTCTACCGGAAGCTTTCTGGTTCTGTTAATGTTACAGGAGGCAAGATACAAAGGCCTGGAAATTTCCACTTATTGGGCTCACAGACAAGTAAATTATTTTCTAAAGTGTTGTCATCTTAAAGGTGCCTGAAGGATAATGTCTGTGGATTCTTTATAAAATGTAACCTTGCAATGGGAAGTTGTCCAAAACAAAAGTCTGGATCCAGCCCACTTGTCCTTTGAGCTCTTCAAAGTCCTCAGGGCACTGGAATGCCCACATAACTAGGGGCAACCCTGTGGCCAGCTTGACTCTTACTGGATCTGCTTGATCCTTTCACAGCTGACATGCTCTTTCTTGCTAAGCACAGAGGACTACCTGCCAAAGATGTAGCAGTACCACAGGCATGGCATGTTCCTCCCATGACACGACAGGAGGTACAAAGCCCTTGATGACACAATGTGGTTTTGTAAAGATTGTAGTACTACTATTTTATGCCTTTTGGGAATGCTTTTTTGAAAAAGCACATTACTTAGTTTTGTTCTCAAGCAGGTCCGTTGCTATAATATAGAATATACAAAATATAGCTGTAGAACGTGTTCATCATCTCTCTGTATTAAGTGTTATGTTTGCTGCCAGATGTCTTCCTGTAATATCGGAGTAACCCAAACTTAATACTAAAGGTGAAGGAAACTGTGGTATCTTTCATCCTGTTATGTGGTAACCAGTGTCAGATGTGAATAAAGATGATGTGTATGAAGARCTGGAGACAAAATTGTGAGAAAATCGGGTCAAGCGTATGAATGACACAGCTTACTTCCTTAGGGATTATCAGCTTACATAGAGAACTCTTGTACAGCCCTAATAAACTCTTAAATGCCCTGGATATGCACTGTCATACAGTCCAGCAGGCAGTAATCACCGATGTAGTGGTGAAGAGGGCAGTTATTGTCATAGTTCAGACGAGCAAACGCAATTTTGCTTCATAATGACAGAGTTCCTTCAAAATCAAATTATAGCATGTCTACAACTATTTGCATCAGAAAACAATGGAAGATGCATTGTTTTAATTTAAAAGAGAGGATGTCCCACTAGTAAGTGATCTAAGGGTCTATCTGCACAGAGTTGGGTGTTGAACAGCTGACTGGGCCAGCCAAACCTCTACTTTAACACCTTCTAGTTTGGCCAGACCAAGGTTGAAAGCTTTCCTAAAAGTTTAACCCTGAGATGAGCTGGCTGGCTAACCTCCCTTCCCACTGCTCTCACTGCAATTCATGTTTAAAGCCTAGACCCTCCAAATTTGCAGCCTTGTACTTCCTCATCCTGACTTCCTCCTCACACTCCCTGACCTTCTGACTGTTTTTACAGCTCTGCCTGGAGAGAGCTACCAGACTGACTTCTGGAGGAGTCTCACATGGATACCTTCAGTCTACAGTCCTAAGTAAGAYGATATCTGTGTGCCAGGAGGAAGAGGGGAAGCTCAGCTGGTTTACAGGCTGAGTAAAAGAAACCCTTGGAGGGAAACATCCTCTAAGATTACCTAAAATGCCAAGTTTTTGTAAGAACTCATGACCATTGAAAACATACTCAGAGGAAATCCTTACTCTCCTGAGTACACTCCTGAGTTTACAAAGTAAATGCCGTATGTTACACCTCTGAGCTGAAGTGAGGTGTCCTGCATTATTTGATAGCAAATGACTGACAGAATTTTGGAGGCCCTTGAAGACCTAAAGGACTTTGACTTAAGTAAATCGTATGGTGCTCTACCACAGAACAGATATTGGTTGTCCTTTTGGACAGAGTGCCTTTCAGAATTACACCAGAACCTTCATATATACTGAAACAAAAGTCTGTGCTTGAAAAGGAAACAATTTCAAAATTTGCAGAGCTTGCCTAATACCTTTAGCTATACAAAATTAGAGGTAGGAATCTGGCACTTATTGGAGTCTGAATTTATATCTATATTAACTAGAGTGATCCCATAGCACTAGTAATGAAAGGGAAAGGGGAATGCCCCCCCATACTGATTTTAGTTACCAATGATTCAGGACTGCATGCAGATCTGTGTCTCTTTTGTAGAACAGCAGCTATATTTTTATCTCATTAGGTCTTGTCATTGTCCTTTGCACCCAATGGTGGTAAGAAGTACCTCATATCTAATGCACTTTAGAGCCTGCGGGGATGGATGAGGCTAGCACTGGATGCACTTACTATTTGATAGTGAGCTATGGACCAGACAGGACAGACTATTCCTGCCTCACTGTTATATGAACTGSTCAGGGGCTTACTAAGGTGCTGCACCTCTGAGTGTTTGCCCTGAGTATTGCTGAGGTGAAGCTGTGACTGCTGCTGCTCCTTTGCCCTTGCTGCGGAGCATGTGGGAGGAAGCATGCCACCATTCCCACCTCTTCCTCTCACAAGAAGATAGTGACAGCAGCTCCCAGCTCTAGGTGACTGGCATAAAAAGAGCCTTTCCTTTTCATGCTGGAAAGCAACAGTAGGGTGCATTACTCTTTCCTACTGTTTCAAAGAAGCATTTCTGGCACTGTTCTTCATATCTTTGCGTATGTCTGCTCCAAAGGGGCTTCAGAGGTGATGTCCTCATGTCTATCTGCTTAGACTGTAACAGAGCTTGTCTGGGCTCATTTGTACAGACTCGTTTGCAGAATGGAAGCCGTAGAGCTCAGCTGAGTAGATTTTGTGACTGTTGATACTTGGTAGTTTTCTTTAAGTAATTTGTGTCCTGGTTAGCAGCTCTCGTTATCTTTGTTCCAAAAACTGCCAAATTCTGGTTGGAGCTACAGTGAATATAACCGCTAGTCTTGCATTCTGTATGCATTTTGTAAATACCCCTCTCTTTTTGATATTGTGTACCCTTGCATTGTCTTTATACTGTTATTTTTACTTTAAGAGCAAAACAATAGATCCTTATACCAAAAGCACAGAATTTTGAATCCAGAAACAAGTCAGTGCTGTACTTGCACAAAGAAAGTTAAGACTCAGAATATATGTTGACTTGAGGAACTGGTTGTTATTTCACATGCCTGAGCTTCAGATTCTGGCTTCTAACTCTGTAGATGTATAGACACATTCTTAATGCTTTGTGAATCATCCTAATAACAACATTTTTGTTACCAGGTTATGATGATACTGGATTGGTTTTACAAGAGGATATTATTACTCAGTAGCAAGAGGTTTAGTTTCATGCTGAAAAAGCAGTTCAACACTCACCAAAAGTCACYAACCAACGTTAGCCATAACAGTAACTAGTAATTGTAGTTGTGAATGAATTGAAAAGATTTGATTCATTCTTGTGGAAAGCTGAAGCCACATTCATGGCTGGCATAAATGCATGCAGCTCCTCTCAGATGAATATTGCTTATGTCAACGTTGTGTTTGGTCCTGTGAAACACGTATCAGAACTACTTTTAAACCTAAAAAAAGCTTCTTTCATCAGTGGTCACTAGTTTGCCAAGTAAAAAACAAGTGTTTTCAGGGCTGCAAGTATACCAAATAAACACCAATAGCATTAAGAGCTAATATGATAAGTAGACTAAAAAATATTCTGGAGGTAGATAATATCTCTAACTTCATAAACAGCATCATGTTTAACTATAGAGCAGAAAGCTCTATTGCTTCCTTGTGCAAAAAAGGTATTGTTATCATAAGAATTTCAACTAAAAAGGTAGTGTTCATGAAATAATTAGACTTAGGGACACAGCCATTGAACTTTTCTTAGGCAGTAACTCTATCTCACCCAACCTGGCRTGTGTTGAGACCAGCAATGCGATGGCTCATGGAGCTACAGTCTTCAATACGCAACTTAGCCACTTCTCATCTTGAGTCACTCAGACTTTCATTTCTTTTTCCCTGGAAAATGTCAAAGAATTCATAGATCAAAAAACAGGATTTGACACACAGACAGAGGTACTGAATCTGAGAGAAGATCAAACTGAGGCATTGAGATGAGAGCTCTTTACTTTGTGGATAGTAAGAATCTCAGAGTCAGCAACAATATCCCTTTAAGATGCGAGTTTCTCAAACTTCCTGCACTTACTAGCTTAGACTTGGTCCATCTTTGGTCAGAAGAACTCTGTTGAAATCTGGATCTTATAGGTAGATTTAATCATTCAAATGGAACTTTTTCTCCCAAGTCAGCAGTAAATCAAAATGCTGTCTGGTGTTAGGAAATACTATGCTACTGGAAACATTTGGCATTAAAATATTATTCATTAGTATTCCTGTGACTAGTCATACAAATTATAAAGTAACTATACTTCAGCAACTGTCCCAACAATACTGCAAGGAAAGGTAGTATTAATCTACTCACTCCTGCTCAGCAGTGGCTCAGGCTTATCTGCCAAAATGTCATGCTGTCACGCTGGAGCCCAGAGTTGACTGGTAACTAACAACAAATTTAAAGCTTGCTTGGCATCCAGACAAATGTGGCCAAAGCACGCAAGAAGTGGTCCACAAGCGCCGGCACAAAGCCAAAGGATTTTTTTTTCCTGTTTGTGTGGGGATAGGAGACAAAATGTGTTTCTAACCCCAAAAGGCTGTTGCACATGCGCAGAACTATGCTCCAGCTGGCACTTGGAAAGATCAGTTACCTGCATCAAAGCTCTTCTCCTGCCTTTGCTGCCTGCTTGCTCATTCCTGAGGCTGAATAGGAGCTGTATACACTAAGAGAATTAAAAAGACTGGGTTGCTGTAGTCAGTACCCTCTCCAAGTGAGCCGTCTAAGCATTAACTCCAGAAGTCCTAAATTTCTCTTAAATAGATCAAAGGGGGGGACACAATGTGAAATGCTTTTGACTTTAAATGACATTTGTAACTAATAATGCTGTTCTGGATTGAGAACACAAATGAAGTCATGTAATATGATGCTAAAACTGATGTAGTTTGCATCTCTTTTTTTTTCAAAGTTGAGTTGCTGATTGAGAATAAACAGATGGATAGGTAAATTATTGGAGACCGTTATTGAATGAGTTGTAATAAATATTATTCTATGTTATTTTCCTGTTGCCTGTGAAGCATTAGAAATGCTAAGGGATGCCAACATGTGGTGTTAGTAGGGTGTTGTGACAGTAACTTACTAAATGTTTGTACAGGTTGTCATCAATATTTGAAATCACTTGTAAAAACAGCACCTTACTATAATACACTATTACCATGGCATACTGTAAGTGGYGATATGCTTTTACTTTTYGGTACAGAAACTATGTACAGAAACTATTAATTGTTCGCTCTTTTCTGTTTTTTTTTCCCCTATGGATGTTTTCACAAAAATAGTGTTAAGAATACTCCCTTGACAATATACACAGGGATAACAGATGGTAAAATATAAAGGCATAGTTAAATTGCATAGGTGTATGTTACATTACCATATCATTCATAGTTAAAAATGTTGCTTATTCCCAAGAATCAATTTTCAGCAGATGCTTTTTCTGACATTCCAAACATCAAGTAGCCTTGACAGAGAAATGTTTCATTCTCTCAAAAAGACTCATGTTCAAGGCCCCAGAACTAACACCAAAAAGCGATCTTGAACCAAGGACTATCTTCTGTATTTGCTCATTCTTGAGGCTGAACAGGAGCTGTGTACACTAAGAGAATCATACTGTTGAAGTGTGCTATCTCACAACCTTGTAGAAATGGAAAATCAGAGATGTAATTTACCATTGGGAAGAAGCCTCCTTTTGGAATCTGGACAGATGGACCCGGAAACTCAGAAGACTTGAAACACTGAAACAATATCCTTCAGCAAAGAAATGCTAGAAGAGTTAATTCCAGATTGTACGGATTGTACCCTGAACACCAGATAGCATATGAATAAAACTAAGCCATGCAACTTTACAGGTGCGGTATAAATTCAAAGCTTCCATCCACACAAACTCCAGAAAACACAGTAAAAGAGCTGTTCACACGTCCCTGCGTGCTCAGTGCGTACAGGCTCAGGTGGGAGTCGACACGAAGGCGTTCCTTCCGAATGACCGCCCCACTGCAACTACGGGCTCGCTCGCTTTAATTCCCAAAGCCAACCTGACATCACGCTGCTTCGCCACCCGTGAGGCACCCTCCCTGGTGTCCCCCCTCGTGGCTGCCTGGCCGCCGCAGGCAGCGAGCCCCCGGCCGGGGTTAAAAAAAAAAAGAAAAAAAAAGGAAAGGAATAAAAAGGCACCAGCTCGCCGGTTACCATTACTTTCTACTGGCACTCTTTTAGAGAACCGACTGCATTTACCTCAGTGCTGCCTCAATACCGACCTCCCCCCGCCCTGAGGCTTCCCTCCACCCCTCAGGTCGCGCTCGGCGAGCAGCCCCACACCTCCTCCGCCCTAACGGCCGCCTAACGGCCGCGCGGCGCCCGCCGCCCCCCGTTACGTAACGGAGGCGGCGGCCAGGCCGCCCCCCGCCCGCGCCGCCGCAGACAGAGCCCGCCGGGCACAGCCCCCCGCTCGCTGTCAGTCCCCGGGGACGGGGGAGAGGCGTTTCGAGGCGACCGCGCCACGCGCCCCGCAGCGAGGGCACGGCGCCGCGGC
>NW_028187188.1:539012-576480 GCF_003343005.1 Rhea americana | reverse complement strand
CTTCTTCCCTTCCGGCCTTCCTAATTGCTTTTGTTGTAGGTGTGAAGAGGTTTTTTTTGTTTCTTTTCCCACCTCTTCCCTCTGCTCCCCTTTGCGGTGGGGGAGGGAGCAGTCAGACACCCAGGCCTTGGAGGATGAATTGATCAGTGTGTTTTCGTAGTTAAAAAAAAAAAAAAATCACAGCTCAAGTTCCCTGAGCGGTGCCGTTTCAGGGGAACGATTACACAATGACGAGTGTGTGTGCGTGCAGTGGGCTTGTGATGACTAGCTATTACCCTGTGGTAGTAGTAGCAGCAGTAATAGGATGGAGGAGGCAGCACACTTTCCCTCCGCTCCCTGAATCACGAGCCCACGAGAGGCTCGGCTGGGCATTTGCCGCGGCTCTTAGCTGTGTTGCTTGGCCTCCTGCCCGCACAGGGGCTCGTTGCACCCTTTCTGCACTGGGCAGAGCTGTGTAGTGAAATGTAGCCTGCATATAGTAATATTTCTAGCATCTTCCGCATATGTGGGGCCTGAATGAGAAGCAAATAGCTTTTGTTGCGTTTCCCAAACGCGAGGACGATGGAGGGAGGGCAGGGGGGTGCGTGTTCTCCCACAGGTGTAAATGGCTGAGTTTCCCTGACGTATATGGTGTTAGAGTTGGAGGAAGGCACTTACATTACAAGCCCCTCTTCTAACGAGATGCACTATTTACAAGTGACAAACATGCACAGACCCAGGTGGGGTGGATGTGTTCTGATGGCTTTGAAAGCAAGCTGAGTACAGATCTGGTTTATTGTTATCTTTGGCCAATTAAGGTCAGCTGGAAACAATTTGCTATGGATGAGGGTGAGGAGAGAAACCTCCATGCCAGTACTGAGGTTGTGGTTACCTTTATCACCCTGCTGAAAATAGAGGAAGATGGTTATGTGACTAACTGGTGTTTATCAATAACCTTGTGTCTGTATTCCTGGAAAGTAAAGATGTCTGGGGAGGATGTTTTGGAAGATGGCACTTTTGATCAGGGACATATTTATGGTGAAATATCTTTCTTTAATCAAGAAAGTTAAGCTGTTAGAGTGAAACTGACTCCTGTCACGGACCTTGATTTCAGTGGTTATTCGGCAGAAGAAATAGACCTGTGGTGATGAGCAAAATATTGCAAACTTTGTTCCGACTCTACAGTAGCTGTTCTTGTTGTATTATTTACTTAATTTTTAATGGTCAAATTTGCCATGTTTTTCTTCACCTGCCTGTTTTTTTGCAATACCCATGAGCACATGGTGCTGTAAACACAGATGYGTTTTCAACAGGAAGGGAGTAGTGTGCTGGAATGGTATTTGRAGACCTGAGTATATCACCCACTCTGCCATTTGCTTGTTATATGGCCCTTGCTTTGTTTTGCAAAATGCTGATGATCTAATTTGTGTCCTTGGCTAAACTTTTGGGGRTCCACAAACAAAAAGCACATTATAGGAGTTTAGAGTTATCCTTGTCTAGTTTAGTCATCTCTTCAGAATATTGTTATCTTTTTATGAGGCAACCTGCATTTATTACCATGTCTCTCATGAGTTGGAGCGAAAATGTGAGCACTAACTCTTAGAGAATACATTTTAAAGTTTTTTTTTAATTGAATTAATAACAAACTGTTCAATATTCTGTTCTGACATTGGGTCAGAGAAGCTGTAAATACAAATGCAAATTTTGTTACTGTTGCAACAAAGTGATAATCAAAAATAGCCACTAGTGTAAGTCATTGTAAATAGATTGAAATGGTAAAGAGGTCACTGCATTAACCCCATCATATCCTCCAGGGATCTTGCAAACGCTTAGGTATCTAGTACACCTTTGCTAAAACTCCTGCCAAGGCTTCATTGTATGTTGTTTTTAACACATTATTTTAAAATTTTAATAAAAACAAATGGAAAAAATATTTTCTATTCTACATCGTGAAAGAACAGACTTAAAAATGAATGGAATCTATTTAACTTGAATAGATACTACAAAAAAAATTGGAGGCTTTATGTCTCCTGGAATATGGATAACAAATTGTTAAATCTTTCTGTTAATTTTTTTTGTTGTTTTGCTGGTTCCTCCCCCCCCCCCCCAAAAAAAAAACCCCACATCTGAATTGTTATAATAATGAATGTGTGAAAATCCCACTGTAGTACTATATCCTTAGCTTAACTAAAGGTGACATTATGCTCTTTAGGAGATGGTTCTTAGTCTTACACCACCTCAGATAATGTTCTGTCCAGCTATATGTATTTCATCCTGCAGTAGAAAGGAATGTGATCCTCTGAGTTGGTGTATGTTGGTGTATAATTAATGTTCTAGATATACTTGCAAGCTTTTTTTTTTCTTTTTGAAATACAGAATTGGAGTTGGTAAGCATGCTGAAAGTACATGATATGAGAATATTTTATGAGATTGTAAAGCTTTTATGAAAGAGTGTCTGGCACTTGCACAGATAGCTTTCTTCAAAGAAAGATTTAGGTACTGAGACCAAATAGGCACAAATGAATTTAAATGAAGAGTTAGAACTCACAATGTTGTGTTTCTCTTTCAGTTGCTCAGCTGTCACTCTCCTCCTTAATGTTCATCAGGGCATGTGCCTGTGCTTTAACTTGAATAGCATGGTGTCTGTATGAAAGTGCCTCGCATGTTCACTACCCTTCTAGGCTGGTAGAATAGTTTTGGTTGGTTTGTTTGTTTGTTTTTGGTTTTAAATGAACCCTTATGTCTTTGACTAGGTAAACTAGCTTACTCTGCTTTAGATGAGAGCTGAATGCCTAATATAAGGTAACAGAAAAGTTTTCTAAAGCTAAAGAAGCAAAAAAACCAGCTCCCCACCAGTCTTCTAGACTTCTGTGTAGAATGATGTCAAAGGTGTGTAGAATGATGTCAAAGGAATCCACTCTGCTTCCCAAAAGCTGAGAACCATTTCCCCTTCTTTCCCCGTCTCTTCTTTTGCGTAACACTTTGAGCTGACCTATGGTTCTAGGAATAAATGTTACAAGTCTCTCTGTCTTTTGCTGTAGTTGATGGAAACTATGAATAAATACTGTAGATTTAAATTCAGAGTTAAACTAGATTCCTTTGACCCTAATGTAATAGAAAATATGTATAGAATACATTGACACCTCAGACAAACCTTTGCTTTGTCTTGATGATTCACTTTAAGTTGAGGTATGCTGCAGTTATGATGCATCAGCATATTACAAGTCATAATTTGTTTTAATTTGATAGGCATCTGCTGGTTTTGATGATAACCTTATGGAGTTTAAATAATCTTCTGAATTACGGGAAGATAGCAGAAAGAAAACTGAATAAGGTTATGTAAGTGTTATGGGACAAGTGTTGGAAAAGTGCACTAACCTTTGAGGTAGGGACAACAAACTGTTCAATTTTGTACACTGTTGATAGYTTGCTCTTGAAGGGACGGTAAATCACTTTCCAATGGCAGCTGGCTTTCAGGTATCTGAAAAGGAATTTCTGGCAGTATGCTTTTTCCCTTGCCATTGTTAAATGAAAATAAAAATTGTTTTTGTGAAATTTGTTCTGTGCAATCCTAAAATGCGTTGGGTAGCATTTGGTCTTTAAAAATAATTACGTTGGGAAGATATTCTTTCAGTGGAAGTGAAAAGACATTCTGATCACTGCCCCTGCTCCCTTTATGAGTCGGTGTTTTTTTTTATTTTTCTTTATTTTTATTTTTTTATATCACTGAGATAGCCTGGAGAACACTTTGCAAGCGGTCCTGCCACAAGCAGAACAATACTTCTTTCCAAGAACGAGAGTAGTAACTGTTTTGTAACATTAAAAGGTGGAGATGTCTGTAGCGCATATTGATGAACTTGTACACTGTGAGCTTGGGCTTCTGAATTTTTCAGTGACTGTTTCAGCAGATGTAGCCCCAGTTTTTTAAAGGCATGTGAAACTAGAGTAACTCTGTTGGCTCTAATGGCTTTGCCTCATATTTGTAGAGGTTATTCTTTGAATAAAATTTTCCTTTCYCTCCCTTGCCTTCCTCATGACATTGTAGT
Source organism: Rhea americana (assembly GCF_003343005.1). Classification (NCBI taxonomy): domain Eukaryota; kingdom Metazoa; phylum Chordata; class Aves; order Rheiformes; family Rheidae; genus Rhea; species Rhea americana. The sequence goes on along the minus strand of NW_028187188.1, from coordinate 572,455 downwards.
AGTCTATAGTATTGGTTATGCAGGAAAAAAAAAAAAAGATAGGGAGCATGGATGAAGCTGTTTCCTTCCTCTGAAGTATTTATTTTCCCCAAACTAGGTATTTATAAATATTTTATTGTTTTAAGCTATTTGATGATTCTAGTTTATAAAAGGGAAAAAGACTAAATACCGGAAAAATATAATTGTGATTAATTCTGCAACTTTTCATATTGGAGTTTGACATACTTCGAATTAATATTTTTGGAACTATCAAATATAGCTTGCAGGAGAAGAGAAGTATTATGAATTTGGTAAATATTTACTGTTTTCCCACCTTGATTTTTTACTATCACAGCTGTGCCACCAAGTGAAACTTGATGTTTCAGTTTCAAGAATAAATTTGGAATCTTTAGAGTTCCAGTCAGAGAAGTGCTCATGCGTGTCAACAGAAGCCTGGGTATAGGCAGTCCCAACATTTATAGGCTACTTCTGTGACTGAAATTTGTTGTGAATACTTACACAAGTACATATCATTGTGGTCCTAGTTCTGTCTGCCTTGTTGCGTCTTGATAATGTTTTCCTAATAAAGGCAATAGATTCATGTTCAGTAACACTGGATTTGAAAGCATGCATGCTACCTTAAGTCAGTAAAGACAGCCTTTTTATGATAGGCTGCTTGCTGATGTTATCTATGTGTGCATACTCAGCTACTGCATATGATACAATAGGCACACTGGGGAAGCAAATGTGAGCTGTGCTGTGGAAGAGTGGTGTTTTGATGGGAATCCAGAAAACCTGTTTTTAAAAAGAATTGGCTGACATCAGGTAGTTCAATAGATAGAAGAGTCCCTTACATCACTCTTCGTATATTCAGTAGAGAAGAGCTTTAAAATAAGCATATACTTGGTTCTTAAAGAACATTTGCTAAGACCTAGTTCCATAGATTACGATAATGCTGAAGTGCTTTTTAGCAAGCTTTATTTTCTTTATTTTTTTAAACTCTGTAAGATGCAAGTAATTGATTAGTAAAGGAAAAAAAAAAAAAACTTGAGCTTGCAGTTAGTGAAAYGTTTATAGGATATTTTGTTCCAGTCCTCATTCCTACAAATATATTTCTTGCTGCAAATAAATAAAATGTGCTTGGCACTGAGGCTTCCACTTAAAATTTGGAGCGAGCATCTGATGTGTCATGAAGTATTCGGTCTAAATACTTTAACAGTTTGTACTCCATTAACCAAGGCCAGTAACCCATGAATATATGCTCTAAATAATTTAAATGTTGTTATGTTTTGCTTCCAATTAAAACTGGAAGTGAGAATAATTTTTAACCCAAAGAAATCTTGCAACCAAAATCTACCAGGTAGGGAATGCTAGTCTCTAAAGTGTAATGCTACAGGGTAGAATTGGGTTTTTTACTTTGCATTGTCCAAAATGTGCAGCTCGCCTCTCAATGAATGGATAGTGGCCTGTCAATAGGAATGTAATTATTTTCTTGGTATAGGCAAGAGCACAGAGCTGAACAGCTCATGTGGTAACAAAGCTCTGTTAGTGATGACCCTGAAGTGACTGTCAACATTAACCATGAAAGTGCCTTCCAATATAGTAATATATTTTAAAAACTTCTTAAATGGCTTTTTTATTAGTTAACATTTCATAGTGAATTTGTAGTTTTGCACAAGTTTCTATCTTATTTTCTCATTGAAAAATGGGAAAACACGATTGCAATGCAGTATAGAAAGAATTAAACCAGGAAAGTTTGTTTTTTTTTATTGATATACTGAGTTGTGTTCTACTACTGTTATATACCAGAAAGTTCAGGAAACCTAGATTGTTCTTTACTGGTTTGAGACCTAATTCCAGGTCCCAGTTTTCTGTTGTTCTGTTCTGTGAGTTTGGGGGGGGAAAAAAATCCTATTTTTGATTCTTCTATTCACCACTGCCAAAAATTCCTCCGTCATGGATCGTCATGGGTATAGATTTCCACTGATTTCAGTAGGCCTTTGTACAGGTGTAAGGATCAGTGTGGGTAGGTGTCACTTCTGGATCACTGCGCTGTATAGAGTTGGTTTTGTAACATACACAAAGATCTGCAGCAGTCCAGCCCTTTCTTTATACTCATATTTTAAAAAGTGTTACAAACACATTGAGGCTTAAAGAAAGTCCAGGGTGCTTGATTTGGTATCAGGCTCTGACGCAGTGTGATCTCATATAACCTCCAGATGGCCTGGCTTGTGAGGGTGCTAAAAACAGTTAGATCCTACTCCTTTAGCAGTATAAAATAAATAGGGCAAGTAGCAGCAGTGGCTTTTATTTATTTATTTTTAGTATGTGTCAGTCTCCACATCRCACATTTTTCAGTTAGTGTTTCAGCTTCCCAGTCACTTTCCTCTGGACAGCATTTAGAATAAGTATTTCAGCACACACAGAGGATCTTATGAATGAACTATCAATTTCCCACAGAACTGGGAAAAATCAATATGCCTCTTCCAGGCTTTGAAAATCCCTCTGCTCCTAGTGAAGGCTCTATTATATCAAATAATATTGAAAATCATTTCAAGCAAAGTTCTTGATATGTGCTGGTGGAAGAAATCTTTCTTCTTTCTGCAGTGAAGCAAATAGGTATTATGAAAATGCATTTGTATGCCTACTTTGTACCTCTTGCCTTCCTGTTTTTTTTCCAACAGCAAAACTACCTGTATAAAAAAAATCAAAGAAAGGAATGTAGGAACTTCTCTCTCAACAGGCAAATAAAGTTATGCCTAAGGGTGTTTGGTGCTTCTTTGTAGTATTGCACTGAAAGAACTAAAGGGAGGCTGGGTGCCTTTGGATATATGAAATATTTGGGGTTCATAGAAGCTTCTTGTCTCTTGTTCTTGCTGAATATGTTGTTAGTGAGTTAAAACCTGTGTGTGTCTGTCATAGGATCAGTAGCTTGTGCAGAGTAATGAATACGATAGAAATAGTGGGATTGCAAGCAATAATTGCAATAATTCAGCCTACTGGGTATTTTCTAGCATTAATTGCTTGTGTTTAGTTGGAGTCCCGCTTAACTCACTTTGATTTAGGGGCAAATTTTCTGTGATACAGAGCATCAGTTTATGTCAGGATTCAGTTTTCCTGTGTCAAGAGGGCAGCGTCTTTCAACCAAGCTCTCTTCCCTGAAGGAAAGAAGCAGCAGCACAGTGCAGGATGTCACTGCTAGCTTATCCATCTAGAACTGGTCATTTTGTCATGGCCTGCGTCACAGGTTCTTCCTGTCAGCCGGTATAGACACCTTTGTTTTATGTACATGTGCACTGGGAGTACATTGAACTCTCAGAGAGTAGGTTTTCCACACTTCCCTCTTGATGAGTTGTATCTCTTCTTGTCATCTTTTTTTCCCACCAGCTGTGGTATAAAGAGCTGGAAGAGGTTGTCTGCTATGTGCTGTAGATGTTCTGTATATGAAAGCAGAGACACTGAGATAAAAGATCACAGATGTATGGCAGAAGTCTTGTTATATCATACCATGCTGAAATTAGTGTTGTGGCATCTCAGGAGAAATTCTTTGTAGTTTGTATAGCATTCTCTTTGCAAGGTCACATGGCTACAGTGCTTCAGGCTGWAGGACAGAATTTAGAAAAGGCAACAATTGCAAAAATTGTGTCCTGATGGCTAATTAAGAAGATACGTGAGGGTCAGCAAGACTTCTTGGCCAGACTCAGCTGGGAGTATACTGAGGTGCTCTGTTRTGTGCAGGATTTTTTTAAAATTATTTTCTGCCACTGAATATGCAACTGGAAGGGCTCCTTTATTCTGTGGGTAAAAAGAATTTCATAGAAGCTGTCTTACTGATTGCCAGTTTACCTGGGTATGAGTTGTGTGAATTCATGATCAGTTCAATAATAATTGTGGTAAAAGGGAAGAACAACAACCTTAAAATTAGAAAGCCTGTTCTCTGAGGAKTTATTTGTTTCTATGTAAAAAATCAGCCATATGATTTAGGCAGAAAAAATGTTTGTGTATGTTCATAATTACAGTTAATAAATGATTAAGACCTAGTTCTTATCGATGTTGTTTGGTATAACCAAAATTCTCTTGTTTGTCTTTCTCTGGGCATCCAGGGTGATGTGAAAACCCCTTTTATTGTTTTTGTTTTTTTTCTTCTCTCTCTCTTTCTCTCTCTTCATGGTTGAGAGGACCTGTTTCCATACCTGGGCCATTTTCTTCTTTGGTTACGGTAGTTTTTTCTTTACAGCTGACTTAGCTCTGCTGCCTTGTCCTCTGCTCTCATGCAGACACTAGAGTTTGCAGCAAATGGCTGGAGCTGGTGCAAGACTGCAGAACCAAGTGTTAGTACAGCTGACCTGTCAATGGGTGTAAACCAGTCAGTATCCAAATCTGACCGAGAACTGTGTCTTGTTGGGATCGGTTCCTATCCACTTGCTGTTTAGCTGCAGAGTGAAGTACGGGAAGTGAAGGACCAGCTCCTTCTACGTCCTTCTATAGGTCWACGTAAAGAAATTATGCAAGCGTGACCTGTTTCAACTCTGATAAGCTAAGTAATTTTGAGCTRTGGAATATGCAGAGACATCAGACATGATGCTTTATTAATGCTCAACTCAGTCCAGTGAGGGCTGTTACGTAGGCATACGTGCTACTTGGGATGCTCCTCCAGTGCACTTTATTCCTCCCCTACTTTAGGAAGACTTAGGACTATTATCTCTCTTCTCATAATTGCTCCATGATATTGGAGAAAGAAGGAGCAGTGTGAGTCTACCAAGCTCATTGTAATGTGTGTTTACTCTGAACTTATGTAAGTGCACAACTCCATCATCTACCTCTCTGGTTTCTCTCTTCCCATATGCGTTCCAAATACCATAACACCCTCCATAATGAAATCCTCCATTGGAGTGGTTTCCTGGAAGAAGTGGCAAATCTGCAGAGCGAGGGGTATTTGCCATGATTATTGATCCCCGAGTATCCTTTTAATGACTTGGTTGCAAACAGTTGTTAGTAAACATTTAGAGATTCTCGTTTGCGTGCGTATTTTTATGCATATGTGCTTTTTAATTCCTTACTTGCTACAGTATAGGTTCTCATTGACTTATATGCCTAGAAGCAGTACTTGGAGAGGTTAGAAACCCATTTAACTGTTACATGGAAAGAAAATCATTTTGCACTGATCTTCCTCTGACTGTATTCCACTCTTCTGTTGCTGGTGCAAAATTTAGCAATGTCACTAATGGTGTTCCCACTTAAGCTAAGCAGGACTCACTGTTGTTTAAAAACATTTAGCTTTTCCATATAAATATTCTCATTCCTCTTACAGTTTCATGTCTTAAAGATAAGCAAAACCCCTGCATGGATAGCCTAAAGGTTCAGAGTGGCATCTGAATCAAATTTATCGTGCAAAATTGTTTCTGTGCTGCTAGTTAGTGCATTTAACTCATGAACACAAGACCTCCCGAGTAACACCTGCATAGATGTACTGTTTTAGTTGATGTGTYCATCTATAAGGCCGACTAATATCAAACCTGTATGTGCAGATCTCTGGTATAATGAATTTCACATTTGTTTCATAGATGATTGCTGCAGGAGTGAGCCATGTAGGATCCATGTAGAGGCATGGTGAGGTGAAATAGATGAGACTGTTAGACTGACATGGTCAGCAAAGATTTGAGGGGCTTGCTGTGACTACTTTTTTGAACTGTAGCTCAAAATGAGGGACATACTGTGAACTCCTTTTGAACCAGAGCTTGCTGCTCTGGAGCTCAGGGTCTCAGTGTTACTCAAAGTTGTACTCCAAAAGTGGAATGAAATGAGGGTGGTGGTTGTTGCTGCTACTGTACTTTTAGAAGTATAGTGGAAAGTCCTATGTATTTTGAGAGCTGGTGTGAAACTTTTGTATCTTTGAACACCTATCAGAGCTTCAGAGAATACTGCTATTTATGTAAATCTCCATAGTGCATTGAAGTCAAATTCACATTTATGATAAGTGACTATCTTTGTGCCAATCTGCCAGTGCCATCTATCCTTAAAATGACTGCAGACTGCACTTGAGAAGCTGGAGCAATGTAGAGCAATTTTAGTGTGCTGTCAAAACKGTTCATGTGAGCAGGATTAGACTCCTAGCTTGAGGAATTCAGAGGAGCTGATCAGGTGGAAGGGTGGACTTTGTCTCCATTGTGGGGTGGGATTGGACTTCTGTATAAATRTATTTCTGTGGTGAGAAGAGAAACTTGAAGCTTTTCCATGAAAGAGTAGGGATGTGGAATATACTATGTGTTTCTTTCTTTTTTTTTTTTTTTTGAAAAAGAAGAGGTATTTTACTTTGAGAATGGAACCTTCTAAAAGTCATAAGGCTGTCATATTTTGACTGAATAAAAAACTGCCTCATTTTCTATTCCATCTCCATGTTGCCTGCTAGGCAGATATCTTTCTGTAGTTACTGATATCTAAGTGCCACTTAGGGAGCTCTGACTCATTCCATTCTATTTTCTTAATAGAACTTTATTCTAGTTTAAAAAATCCTCTTGCTTTAAAAAATGAACACAAAACAAACCAAAATAAATATTTACATAAAGACATTTCAGAATTCATAGAAAACAAACCATGGATCAATTATTAAGTTCCTTCTCTCTCTCTCTCTCATCCACTTACTGATGTATTAATTTTGAATGAATCCCCTGCATAGCTTGTCTTCATCCACTTAGGGTATAGAGCACAACGGCTTTCAGCACTGTAAATGCATGGGGCCTTGTTACAGGTCTCTGCATATGAGCTAGGACCAGCTCCTGTTGACTTCAATGGGAATCAGTTGGTGACAGCTGCATAATTAGGCCCTTGGTTTTCAAGCAATGTCTTTCAAAAAAATAAAAGGGGAGGGGAAGCACCCAGTAATGACCCCCCCCCCAAAAAAAAAAAAAAAAAAAGCAGCAATGGAAAGATTGTGAAAAGAGCTATAGCTATTACTTCAGTCTATCTAAAGAGCTAAGAGCTGACAAATACTCTGCGGTCTGGCCAAGAGGCAATGGCAAAGAACAACGGAGCCTATCGGGCAGCGTGTCTGCTGGCCTGTGTCTCAGCAGTATCCTATCTGTCAGTTTTGGACCTTTAAATGAATGCTTTTCCTGCATCATAGAACTGAATCAAATACTTCTAGCGCTGAGGGAATTTAGCTGCTGAAGCATGCAGGGTTCATTCACAGCTGCTTGTTGTGATTGTTCTCTCTGTTTTTATGGTAGTAGTGTGCTTGTATGGAGTAGCTTAGAGAAGCTGGTGCTAACTGATCAACTGTGGAAAGCATTGTACCTTCCCCCTCATCTGGACAGTGAGCTGGTAGCCACTGGTGTTTGCTATAACTAGTGGTTCATAGTACTGTTTTGAGTACTGAGTCCTGCTCCTGCTAGACACACATGTAGTAGAAGCAACTTAATGATAAATTTGTCCAATGAATGCTACTAATCTATATCTGTTAAGTACCACTACTCATGTGGTCTACCATTAGTCACATAAATCACCACATTTTAGTAATGACTTCTGAGCTTTAATAGCATCTTAGGCTGAAGATAATGGCTTCTGCATGAAATACATCCAGCTATTACTAATAGTGCAATTGAGTAAGCTAGTGTGGCAGACAGGAGAATTTCTATAAACATAGTATAAAAGAAGCTATGTATATAAGTCAAGCCTGTAAATTAGTTTATAGTTGAATGCAAACTGAACATATTAGACTGGTGTTATATTTGTTATGCTTCAGTGATTGGTAGAGGAAATGGAAAATGTCTACCTAAATGCAGAACTTGATGAATATTTTATTTAATTTCTACAGTCAGGTCATTCCAGCAGTTTGTGGTAACTCAATATAAGTAGATAGTTATAGTCTGTGGTAATATCAATGGTTTCAATACTGTTAAAAATGAACAACAAACACAATCCTTTTATCTTTAAATTTTAAGGAAATGTAAAACTGATTCTTACTGATAGCCTTAAAGGGCAAAATTAACATTCCTTCTCTTTAGACTGTTCATATCACCAAAAGAGAACAAGAGCTTTTGAGCTACTGCACTGAATCCTTAATCTGCTGATGTCATGCACCTTCAAATATATCAGCTAAAATTAACCTACAGGGCCCAAAACTGCTCCAAGGTTTTGGAGGAGATGAGATGCGCTGAGCCTTGCTTTTTGCCTGTGTTCAGTGCAAGGTTGTTCCCTGAAGGAAAGAATCCCATTCTTTGTCTAGAGTATGGAAAAACAATATATCAATGCAGCTACAACTCCATTAAATGAGCTGAAGATGGGTTTTAATGGTAAGGAATTGAACAAGTGTTTCTTTGAAGATCAATTATGTGGTCATGATTTCCATTAATTTTGTGTGTTGGCAACTCAAGAAAGATGCATTTTTAAACAGTTATGGCCTGTGTTCTGCAGGGCAAGAAAGCAAAAAGGCATCTTTTTGAATCTTCTCATTTCCAGTTGGAGTCTCATCTSATCTAAAGGTAGTTTGAGGGTCTTGCTTCTTAGTCTGAGTAGGCAGTTTGAGAGGATATCTTTGCCAGCAAACACAGCTTAAACAGTTTGCGTCCCAACCTGCAGTGCAAAGTAATGGCTTTGTAAACCAACTGAGAGGCTGGTGAACAGTAACACAGGAGGAAAAGGGCTTCTCGGATGAGGATGTGACTGTGGAAACTCACTCAGCCATTTTACTGCTGAAACTACCATCARTGGTTAAAACTACCTGGCTTATGTGAAAGCTGCCCATGTGAAACACTACTCCTGCAATTGGCATTTGGCAACATTGGCCATTCCTGTGGGTAGACCAGTGTCTGAAAAAAGTACTGTAGACTGAGCAGTATGTTGTCCCTTGAGAATATTTCACCTTAAGCCTGTGGATACGTTGTGAGTTCTGTATCCTTCACAAGGAATTTAACCGTGTAGAGCTAGTTTATCAATAATACCTTCAGTCAACCCTAGACTGACCAGGAAAGCCTGGATGGTGAAAGGTATGTTGAAATCAGAAAAGCTACAGTTACCCTAAGTTACTGGTTTGGAAACTGAATGTCTGCTGTTACCCAATATGAGTTTGCCTGGGATGGTATTTCTGCTGTATGTTACTACAAGGTGGTAAAAGTATGCTCCCCTATTCCAGTAAGTGTTTAGTACTGCATTCTCCAGCTTGAGGTCCATTAACTGTCATGTACATATAACTTACCTTCTGTGAAACAACTGTGAAAATCCTGCATCTGAATAATGTAGTTTGAAACATTTCCTCTTCTCCCTTATCCTTTTTAACACAATAATGTGAAGAAAGAAATTTTAGTAATATTCCTTCTTCTCAGTAGTTCAGATGGTTGAATTACAAATGTAGGAAGCATACAAAACCAAGCAAGTATACTAGTCCAAGGGAGCTGCAGCTGGATGTTGCAGATCAAAAAGCTTGCTTCTGGGAAAAGGAGCTGTAAATCTCCAGATGGTGACCTAGTTGGATCTTTACACAGCTCCTCCAATTACTGTGAATTAACTGTTTTCACTCCATGCCACATTTAATAGCAGAGAAATACCTGCTCTTGTATGTTGGTAATAAATAGTCTTTGTGTTAGAAGTTTTATGTGGGATTGCAATTGCCCACATTCGATCCTGTTTCATTTTCTTGTCCTCCTGTCACCCAAAAGGAAGAAACAAACAAGCTTACCCCCTTTTCTGCCCAATCATTCTTATTTTATTCTGTCATTGGTTATAGGGGATACTTACTTAATAGTAGAACAGTATCTGGGAGATGAGCATTGTGATATTCTGAAGGATGTTCTCAGGAAAAATAATCAGAATTTTCCTATGTATTACTTTTTGAGAAAACTAGCAGTTAGTATGTTAAAACTCAACTGTTACACCTACATATATATATGTGTGTGTGTATATATATATTAAAGGGAATTTATATATATATATTAAAGGGAATTTATATATATATATTAAAGGGAATTTATATATATATATAAAAGGGAAACATATTTAGCAGACATTCAACTTATTTAAACCCACAGATGTGTCAGGAGCAGTCTTGTAGTCTTGTTTGAGTAGTACAAATTCCCTTTCTTGAGCACAAACTCAATTATGCAGAAGTTCTTGATATCTTGTTTAACTAGCATGCTAAAATCCATTATGGTTTGTTTTAGCGTTGCCATTCTGGAGCAGAAGCTTTAGGTATAAGCTATTTTTGTTTAAATACATGTTGAGTAGAAAGAGCACAGTTGTGCTTGTGCTTGAAGTTTGTATTTTCTGTGTTACTAAAATCTGTCTTCTTGTTACATTAGCAAGTAGTGAGTCTAGCAAGGCATCCTCAGCTAGCAGATAACGTAGTGCAGGTGTCCTGAGAAAGGTTCACTGCTCATCTGGGCCCTGAGAGGGTCCTAAAGTCTAGCTTTTGGGAGATTGCTGCCTAGGATCTCTCTGAAGCAGAGACCAGTATTATGAGTAAGGTAACTTGGTGGTCAGACAGGACTGCATAAGCATGATGTCCCTAGGGTTGTACTATAGTCCAAGAAGACTCTCTAATCRAGGCAAATTTATAGAAGTCATCTTACATTATACTGTAGCATTTGACCTCTGATGTAAATAAAGATTTAAATTTTTGTTTTTTTTCTTGAATAATATTCATGGTAAGGGGGAAAGAACACAAGTGGCATAGGTGACTGCTGACTGTCAAGCTACTAGAAGACAAGAAATAAAGTGGGCTAGGATTACCTGAAAGTATGCTTCTGAACAAAAAAATAATTAGATCTTTTAAAAAGTTGTTTGTCAGTATATAAGCAGAAGGTGTACTTTTCAGATTTAAGCTAACATGCTAAGCTTGGAAAGAATAGGCTTACAGGGTTTTAAGAGTTTTTGTTTTACTAGGGTTAAATGAGTACTTTTGCCTTTGTAAGTTCTTGTTCCCAGGGCCCAAATCCATGGTCTGATCCAGGTGGGGGAATTGGATTTCTAGGTAAACAACTTTTTTTTTTTTTAATCTAAATTCCTGTTCCTGTAGGAAGTCTTTACCTAAAAACACAAAAAAACAAAAACAGTATGTGTAGGCCTGAAAAAACAGTTTGATGGCTCTTTATCCTGAGATCTGTTTTATTTGCTTTATGGGGTTCTATTTTAGAACCACTTTAATGAAAACTTGGACAACAGAACACACGCTTAGGACTTTAAAGGCAGTTTTGTTTGGCTGATAGCTTTGGTTTTCCTAAGGTCTCCTCTGCCCCCCACCTCCAACGCTTTTTTTTTTTTTTGTGAAGTAAATGGTTCATTGTTGTTGCCAAGAAAACATCAATGATTTGTTCCCTCTTCCCCCTCGACCCCTGCTGCTTGTTGTATAACTGTGTTTTACGTGATACCCTGAGCTTCAATATGATACATTTTGCTGAATAACTGACAGATATTCTGCAAGTTGCATTTAATGCTTTTAATTAGGTATAATTCCAAAGGTGTAATTGCTAGAAAATGTATTTCTTAGTAGCATTAATAGGATCCAATATAAGCAGTGTAATCTAAAATGTTTTTATGCATGCATGCATACATACATACATATATATACACACACACACACGCACACACACACACACACACATATATATATATCTCACATATTTTCCTGGTTCTGTTTTTCCACTTCTGCTCCATACTAGCACTGTGGAGGTACCCTGAAGAGGACAGCTCTTGTTCTGCCAGGATCCATTCTTGATCTATGCTTCTGTAAGGATCAATTTTTGCTATGAGGGGTCCCTTCTCAGGAAACTTTCCCCACCATCTTTCTTCTTTCCACGGGGTAGCAGGCATAAGGCCTACTGTCCTGTTTTCTCTGCTCTCACTGCAGCAGCTGCTGCTCCTCAGCCTGACAGAGCATAAATTAAAATACAAAGGTCTCCTGTGGCCACTCTTGGCTGACACTGCAATGGCAGATCAGACCTTCTACATCATCTTCACTTGACTTTCTTCTTTTTCCTCAGGAGCTTCCTTTGCATTTAAATCACTCACTGTCTTTTACCACAGGGCTGAATAGGAGCAGCAGTCCAGTCACTCCAAATGTTTTATGTACTGAGTGACCGAGCAGTTTGTATGAGAAAAGAATTAGCAACGTAGGTTTCATCAGCTCAGGTCTTTCCTTTTATACTGCCTGAAGACGAGGGACTATTTCTGTGCTTTCTATGGCTGCTTGAAGATACAGGGCAAATTCCTGCTGTAGCCTCCCCATGGAGGCATGATGAGTGTTGGAAACGGCAGAACCATTGTGTTGCCATTGTATGTGTGATGCTGGGGGCACAGCCTCCCAGCGAGCGGAGTGTTCTCCCTGGGGGCTTTTATTTTTAAAGCCTGGGATCTGACAGTTTTCCTATAAGAGAACTCTAACTTGAAGTGAGGGGGAGGGAGTTGTTGGGGGGAGGGGACAGTATTGACCCTGTAGATTTCCTGATCAAGATGTATGTATTTCCTGTATGTGTTCCCTCTCCTTCCCCGACAATGTTCCTCTGACGTAGCAAATACGGATGCTCTTTGCTCAGTATATTTGAGCATAAGCTGATATGCATTTTCTTTCTTTAATAAGCATGCCTACCCTCCTCCCGTTTGTCCCTCCTCCAGCAGTTGTAGCCTGGTTTGATTTATGTTCGGCGTCTGCATTTGGGCCAGGCCAGTGGGGCTGAATGTTCTGCGTGGTCTGCCAGGCTGACTACTCAAACTCTTGCTAGTCTTCCTATGTGTTTTAGCTGGAGTGGGATTTCAAGCCTTCAGCTAAAGCTAATTTCTTTGTGTACAAGAATAAACTGACTGATTTTGTTTGATTCTTTCCTCTTCCTTCCTCCTTAAATTCATTTTTTCTGCTTGGTGAAATGTCATTATTTTTAGGTTTGTATCCTTTCATGTTTGTACCTCCTAACATGATGGGTTTCTCTTAAGAGAGTTATCAGAATTGGAAGGCAGGCCTAAGGAAAAGTAAATGGTTCATCCTAAGTTCCTGAAAATCATGCAGACCTTGAGCTGTTTGATTTTTATTTCTTTTTAGGTGCTTGTCAACTAGTCCTCAGTGCGGGGTTAGCCTGGCCCTCTCCTCATCTGCTCACTGCTCTCTAAATTATGGATACACAGGTTCTTCATAGGGTGTGTAGTGATTCAGTGGCTTCCTTTGATGCAGATGCATCTTGACTTCAAAAGCAAGCCTCCTCAGCAGTGCGACCACCTTTATGATTTAATCARACTCCTGGAAAATGGTATAAAAAACATAATGCATCTACTGATACCTCTGTATGTGGATTTCACATCCTGTTTTTATTCTCAAGAGAGCATGTTAAGCCACAAAGGCTTTTCTAGAGGTTTCATTTTCCTGATGATGCTGAACTCTTTTCAAGGTAAGTGCATTCCCCWGTGCCCCACCAGCTGCTCATGTCTAATTTTGAGCTTTATGTTCTGGCTGGACAGTTCTTGGTMTATAATAAGAATATCAGTCTGATTGTCTGAATTTTCTGAGCAGGTCCAGAAGGGAAGAATCATGACAATTTTTCCAGAGCATGCTCTTTAATGAAACTAAGTGTAGCCATCAAATTCTCAGATGGAACTACCACTGAATCCTTTTGTGTAAAAAGTTATTTAGCCTTGGTTTGGCAAGGGTAGACTTCAAACACTTAAACAGCCTGATTTGAAATCAGTGACACAGCCTGTGGAAGCAAYGTTCTAATTTTCAAAGACTTAAGTTAGAAGAAAGAGTTTGGTAAAATTTTCAACTGTACTGTAAGCTGTTGCCATCAGAAATGGCTTTGGGCTGATGGAAGATAATAAAATATTTTCGTTGATAATAGAGCATACACGAGTCTATGATGAATGTTAATCATAGGTTTAAGTTGTGTATGTGCTTTTTGAAAAACTTCTGTTTTTAAATTTATTTAAAAGTATTAATGCAAATAGTATAAGCATATAGCAATATTCATAAATAATCATGGGACTAACCATGGAACTGCTGTTCTGTCTGCCAGTTGGACTTAACAAGAACAAAATGCTGTTACTACCTTCATAATCAGATTTATTTTAATGTCTTTGAACAAAATACCTCTGGAATCAACTGCTGAATGCTTTAACTGCTGCCTTGCTGCTTAATGAAACAATAGCCTTGCCAGGCTGCCAGCTAATGGAGCAGCTGCTCCRTGGGGCTTGGCTTGCTTTTTTTCCTTAGTATCTAGACTGTCTTCAGTGATGCCTATTGCAGATGCAACCAGTTGTGAGGTACACGGCAGAGAAACAGAGTTAATACCCACCAATCTTCATTCGTGTTTTTTTGTATGTGGTGCTTGTAAGGGCAAAGAGGGTTAAAAAGTCCACTTTATTTAATGTGATGTTCATGTGAACACTCTTCCAAGACCAATGAGAARAGTGCTGCTTTTTTTTCCTTCCACTCAATTCCATAGGTGAATTTTTATTAAAAAAAAWTTTTGCAGTACCTTTTTTAACTTTTAATTTTTAACAAATGAATTAGACTCTTACAGTAGATTTCACTTCTTGTGGTAATTGAAATTTATATTCTGTAACCACTGGTCAAAATAGAATTATCCTGTTACTAGGGAAGGTACAGAGAACTGTAATCGAGCTGGTGACTTTGTCTGCTGGGAAGGTGGGAGGATTTGCTAAATGGATCTGAGTGGTGTTCAGGTTCAAGCTATTATTGTGTTTCCTACTGTGTCTAATTCCCTGAATGTGTAAGCAATGAATATATATTAGCAATAACTCAAATACTACTATGAATTAATACAGTCTTGTTATAATTATTATTAATTTTCTGCACTAGGGAAAGTAAAAAATAAAACCTGCCAAAAATTAGGAGAGCCTTTTAATCTTTAGTTTTATAGCTATATAACTATGTGGTTAAATACAGATGTGCACACAGATACATACCTATATATAGATTTTATTGCTACAACTTAAAACATTTGCATCACATTGAGTTTTTCGATTTATGTAATTAGTTTTATAGTTTTGGAGAGAAGGGAGTAGGCAGGGAGGCACTTGATTTCACTGGTCCTTTTATCATACTGTCAAATGTGAAAAGTACCTTGGTACTGAGGCAAGAGAGTAACATTGTGCAAGTAACCTGCTACGTGACAGCAAACAAACCAGAACAACACACACATGCTGCAAAATGTGTAGTGTTTTTCTTCAGTAAACTTTGTGCTGGTAGCAGCTGCCAGATGAATTGTCCCGTAGGTTGACATCCTGTGTTTCCACTGTGTGCGCAGCTTGATGAGTGGGAGAGCAGCCATCCATGCASCATCCTTACAGGGGAGCAGTGGTAGAGCACTTCTGTAGTGACTGGTGGCTCTTCCTTGGTAGCCCATCCAAGGTGGTAGCAGCCATGGCTGGCCTGGGATGTGAACTTGCCAGATAGCACTTGGACTGAGGAAGAGTTGCTATTCTGAAGAGCTGCTCTTGCAAGTAATATGCAGAACTTGACCTCTAATCTGTTCCCTTGAGCAGAAGGATTTCTTGCTTCAATTCTGTTAGGGCTTCCTCTCATACAGGTAGATTCAAAGGAAGCTCTAGTTAGAGGAGAGCATTAATGCTGTAACTGTTCTAACTCCAGTTTGGTATTGACAGTACCTTACCTTTTAATAACTTTCATACTCGTATTGCTGAGGGCTGGTAACTTCAACTGTAGGAGGGCTTCAAGCTCCTGTAGCTAGGAACTGGATACAGTAATCAAGACTAAAAGAAGATTCTAATAGAAAATTGATGTTGAAATGCAATTTGTGGAATTGGTATGTAGCATTCCTGTCAGCTGATGGTGCTAACTTTTTTAGTTCAGAAGCTGTCATTGAATGCATTTTTGTGTTACTTCTATTGTGTCTTCAGAAAATTGGCTTTTGTGTAAAGTTCCTCCCTGTCCTTCCCTGGCTGATTAAATAAATAACACTTCCCTGAATTTTTGGCATACCTTTATGTTGCTCAGTCCTTTTCCTCACCTTTAAAGGATAACGCAAACATATCTACATCCTCTTCCTATTTAATATGATAGATAACAAAATAGACTGCAAGAGTTCATGAGGGCAGTTGCCTTTGAAGTTCATGCCAGTCTTTTTTGTGGGCTGGAAAATCAGCAAATAGGAGCAGTACCTGAAGTGCAGGGTCAACTGCAATTGCCTACTGTCACAGAGAGGTTTGCAGAGACAGCAGAAGTAATGCAACAACTAGTCTTTATTCTAGCACTATTTTTTCTGCCCTTAGTTGTGACCAGTGCAACTTCGTTACAGCTCTGTATCTAATACAAGCTGAAGAGACTCTTTCAGCAGTTAGCTCAGTGCCAGAGAGTGAGAGCATAGCTGCAGCGTAGAATTCGTTATTCTGCAAAATGATACTGGTATGATTCAGCTGACAGTTTTCAAGCTTGCTTGCATGGTCCTTTCACAACATAGCATGCTTTGTTCTTTTAATATTGTACTAAGTGATTGCCATGCTTTCAAACAGGCTGACTGTGAGATTTTGATTTTTGTGACAYCTGGCTTGGGCTGACTGTATTAGCCTAGTGCAGGTGCTATATATACTAATACAAATATTTGTGCTGCTTCTCACCTAGAATGTTGTTCTAATGTTGTTTCAAGTGTAATAGTGAAGAGCAAATTATTAATGTTTTCTTGTGCTTGTGCAGTTTGTTTTTCCCCCTTTGAAATAAGATTTCCTGTGCAATCAGCGGGATTATTGGATTTAGGGAAGAACAGGGGTTATAATTGTTTTTTTCTTTTAGACTGTCCTTTCACCTTTGCTTGGAAACTTTTTTTTTTCTTTCGTTTTCTTTCTTTCTTTCTTTCTTTTTTTTTTTTTTTTTTAATGAAAGCTTGGGAAATAGCTGCTTATTTGTCAATGACCAGAAGGTAATATATATTGTTCAAAGGCTAGTTTGCACTCCTCTTTTTCTTCTACTTGATATGCAGTGAGGCTTGGCCTGGTCTGTATTCAGAAGGCAATTAGTCTAAGACYGAAGTTCACTTGTGGGCTAGACAAATATAGTGGCACCTTACRGAGTATTTCATGAGGTTTTGGACTAGAATAATGGGCTTTGGTTTGGTGTGACTTGCTGTTGGTAATGCTTTGTTAGAATTTGATAAGGTTGAAGGAGTATGCAAATATCCAGCTAGTTAGAATACAGTTTAAATAAGAGTGTTTGTTGGCATTAAAACATGCATTTCTGTGCTATTACTTAAGTCCTGCACTACTAATCTTGCCTTTATTCTTAAAAAGCTGTGTGCTTCAGAGGTGCCTGTGGAAAATTAAAGATTATTTAGTTTTAGGCAGTTGCTGAAAAACTAGTCATGTACCCAAAATAAAGTTGTGGATTCTTTGTTCCAGTAAGTAAAATATGACTGGTATGACCTAGTTTATTTGCATATTTAACATACTAAATACTTTTTGTCTTTTTTGGCCTGTTTCCTAGGAAACAGATGCCCTGGTATAGTAGAGAACAGCTATTGTGCGGAGACTGCTGCCTGTCTGAAGCATTGTTCTTTTCTAGGTGGAAGGTTTTAAAGGCAAAAAAAGATTTTTCAAAACGCTTATTAACCAAAATGGTACAGGGTGTGTTACACACTGCTATGCAACTCCCTAGTATATTTATATTTTCTTCAGTAGGAATAATTGTATTGTAATGTCTTATCTGGTAAAACTAGTATGTACAGTCCCATTCAAGGCCTCCTAAAAGAAACTGAATGAGTAGCTATTAGTCATTTGTTTTGGTTATTCTTGTTGAGCACCATGCTGATGCATATTTATAAAAGTGCTCTGTTTAGAATTATCTGGAAAGGCAATAGTAATGCAAATTTTGGGGTTAGAGTGAACTTCTGGAAATGGTACTTATTGGTGGGTAGCTCTTTTTTTTTAATTAAACATTCTCATTGATCTGTCATGCTGCTTTTCTTATATTTTAGCCCACTTTTTCATAGTTCCTGCATTAGAAGGAATAGGAGTAATTGTTGCAATGTTAATTTTGATGCTGTGGCAAGGAGGATGGTTTGGGGAATGGTAATGCTCAATCTTGCACTGAATGGTAAAAGTAAACTCAGTAGGAAGTAGCTCACTAGTTGAACTTGCTGAATAACCAGTGCTGATGGCAGAGAGAGTAATGTTGAATTTTGAGACTACTCAAAAGGGAGAGGTGTAATGGGCATCTGTAAGCTTTTGACAGTGTGCGATGGAGGGAYGGGTTCTTTGCTTTGAAAGTGCTGGGTGGCTCCCCTTGCCTTTGCTTTTCTGCACTGTGACCTCGCAAACCACTGCCTAGGAACCACTGATCTATGGGGCAGATAACTGAAAGCTGAATCTTGTAATTTGAGACACATTCTGTTGGTTCTGAACAGCTTGAAGAGCCAAGCATGTTGTGTGTGGTGTGAATCTCTTGATTTCATCAGTGATGCCTGGGTTGTGTGTGTGGCAAGCTATGTGGTTTGAATAGCTCTGAGGCTAGGACTTGCTGAGCAGGAGTAAGTATTCCTTCCCCCCACCTCCCACCCCAAGGAGGGAGATAAGTGTCACCAGAATCACAGAATGGTTGAGGCTGGCAGGAACCTCTGGAGATCATCTAGTCGAACCCCCCTGCTCAGCAGGCTCACCTAGAGCATGTTAGACAGGATAGTACGTTGTTTGTATCTTTACAATTTGATATTTCATTTCTTTCTGCCTGCTATTGCAAATCTTAACAGCTGTTCTTCTGATAGTTTTCCTTTTATCTTTAGCCTGTAGGCATTGAGAAGGGAGCAGTGGAGGGATGAGATACAATCCACGCATCTCCATAATTCCATGCAAGGGCCTTTTATATTACACTACTTTATTCAGCCCTGCTTGTAAGGCAAGGAGAGGTAGTTAGCAGTAGCAGTGTGGCAAGTCACCTCCTAGAAAGGTGAGCAGCAAAAGGGGATGTGCTACAGAATGGAGCATATTTTGTTTATTACTGCTTTCAGTTTTGGAGTCTGGCAGAGCTAATTCCGTGACCTATTTGGCAGTAATATGGATGTAATGCATGCTTACTGCCTTTCCAAAGCCTGGTCTCTTTCAAAAGCCTAAACACCTTTTGATAGTAAACTGTGTTGAAGGCGCACACAGGACTGAGAAAATCTTGTGAAAGGTTTATTTTTTTAAATAAAAACGTAAAGTTCTGAAATAACGTGTAAGAAAACTTTGCCCCCAGTGCAGGGAGTCGGGGGAGAGGGTCTCTCAACAGACTGAAGTCCTGACTGAATACATCTCAAACAGTCTGGAAGCAGGTTCTCCTAACAGTGGCCAGGCCTCTGGATCATGAAGCCCCTAGCCTGTGATGTGGGGCTGTTGCTTAGAGGCAGGAGACTGCTCTTTTGAGCTCTGCAAGGAGGAGGAGTTGCTCCTTTATAGATGCTACCTCAGCAAGTGCTGATTATCACAGCTGCTCAGACTGGGAAGGTGGTGAACCACAGAGCTTTGAGCCTTGCTCTGAGCAAGGGTAGTCACAGCTCTGTGGGTGTGTGTCACGCACCAATGTTCATGTGTGGCCCATGACCACTTCTGTTAATGTCTGTAAGTTACTTTGGGGACTTTGTGTACACATCCCTGTTTAAATGAAGGCTGTTAAGTGAATTTGAGGCATCTAGGGGCTCTCTGTACTAGAAGTGCTCYTGTGCAAGATTCTGAGATTGAAAAGCCCAGATCTTTAAAAGATGGGCTAGACTCCATTGAGCTATCTCAACTGAGCTATCCTTTTTTCTTTTTTCCCCTGTATTATTAGATTTTCCTGTTCTGTTTTGGGGAAGCAGCAGTACAGTTATCAAGATACCTAACAAAGTCAAGATATCTAAGGTATCTCTTCTGATGGATTTCTAAGGCAGAACATCCCTTGTGAAAGAAAGGAGTTGTTCTTTCTTCTTCCCCTCAATAAAAAGCTCTTGAGGCAAGAGGCGGTTCAGATTCTGGATGTTAAGTTCTGTAAATGAATCATGGTGGTGTCCTCTGCATTAGCTCTGTTTCTAGGCCAGATGGTCATGGTAATTAATCAGGTGCACACTTTTCTGTATTGAGAGTACATTCTGCTGCTGCACCTTTTCACTGCTTACCAGTAAATATGGTCAAATTGAAACCAAATTTGAAAATAAAGAATTATTTTTAGAAATCCTCCAAATGATTGAATCAAGGTCTTTTAAAAGCACCTATACTTGATATAATCTTGACCTCTTGTGAGTTTTGTGCCAGTGGAACTGTAGATCTTGTAGGCTGATTTTATGCAAGTGAAATAAAACTTTCTCAACAGCTAGATTCAATAGTTGGACTTGCTGCTCAGAGAGCAAGCAATGTCAGATTTCAACACCAAATGTAAAAAGTGCTCAGCTATTGTACAGTTAAAATGTTCAAAGTAGGTTTTCAGCCTTAGGGGACTGGCAAAGTGTGTGTGGGGGGAAAACGTGTATTGGAGATCTCTCTAAATAGGTAGGTGAGCAAAATGGTGCAAAACATGTAGACATGATCCAAGCCAATTGGCTAGTGCTGAATTGTTCCTTTATGTAATCTATTTTCAGCATGTGAATGAACAAACTATTCACGAGAAGCTGCTGATTTAGGTTGCTGTTCCCATGCTGACGGTAGGAGAGTATTGGGGAGAATTCTCTGCTTTGCCTATTCAGTTGTTAACACCCGTGGATACGCTAMCTGAAACAAAGCAAAAATGGAGAGCCCGAGCATCTGGCAGGGAGGGTGTTTCTTGCTATTCCAGGCAGGATTAACTTAAAGCCTCTAAGCAGTGTCTGTAGCMAATTTTGCAGCGTGCCGTGTCAACAGTAAGAGTCTCTGTTCAATAGGTATAGCAGTTAACGTTGTTGCAAGCTGCTTTCTTCTGAAATCTTAAAACAACAAAAAACCCAAATCCTATGCTTGCTTCTGGTACTGTTCTCCTGGATGCTTTCGAGAGAAGGTGGAAGSAGGTTGTGAGATGTGAAGTGACAGAGTTGTATGTAGTATCTCAACTTCTGCCTCCATTACCATTCCCAAACTGTTGGATCTTTACCACTTTATTTCTTTATCATTACTTGATGTGAATGTTCTTTATCATACATGCCATGCACATCCTTTGCTATTCTATAAGCTTTTGTATGCAAGCATAAAAGCTCAGTAGTTTGGAGTGCCTTTGTATAGCAGCATTTGATCGTGCATGTGAATTTAAGTATGCGCACACTGTTCTTGCTGTGGAACAACTTAGTGTGCACTTAGGGCAGGATCTGTACTGTTGTGAAAATATGCATGGAAATGTTTTAAGAGTTCATTACATAAATAGAACATCTGTTTGTTGTTATCCAAATCAATTCTTTTAATGAAAGCCAAAAATCAGCAGAGGAGTTGTTGCTTTGAATGTTGTAGAGTCATCCTAGCTGTTCCTCAGTGCAGTCTAAAACTCAGAGCTGCTCTGAGATTAATATAGGGCTACTTTGTACTTACATGAAGGTCACGGCTGAATTTAGTTTTACTAACTTTTCATTGTATGTTTAATGATATGAGCTCAGGAAATRCTATACAAATACTTCTTGTAAGTATTTGGATAACAGTCTTTTTAGAACATTCCTAACTTCTTTTTAGAAGTTCTTCCTTAAAGATCTGGGCTACGTGTTTGAGCAGGAAGAACATGCACACCTAGAGAAACAATCTCCAGGTGTCATTCTGCTTGGTGGCTATGCCATGTAGTTGGCTGCCAACTATAGTTACCACCTGCTGTAGCATAATACAGAAAATCAAAATGAACTTCTGCAGGCTGTTTCCATGAGCCATGATCCTGGCCCGCAGCCCTTGGCACCATGGGGAAACCAGTTGGACATTTGGAAATGTGGAAGAGTGTATTTGTATTCTAGAATAATCACAGGGACTTTCTGAAATCTCTTAACAGCTGATTTTAGTAATGGTCAATTTTTTGTCTAGTCTTTTGGAAAGCAGATAATCTGAGGAAATGAAACTGTCAGTCACTTAGAGCAGGAAGTATTAAGCAGCAGCTGCTGCARCTGCCTCAGGTTGATCTAAACTGGCACAGATGATGTTGGAACGTATTCTTGCAACAGCTGTGTGGTTCATGGAGTCTGGCATGGAGCAGTAGGACCTGAGAAGGACTGCTTTCTTCATGGGGGTTCCCTCCAGAGTGTTGAAGGGATTGAGACATCACRGTGGTGGGAGGCAGAGAATGACTCTTCCCAGTGTGCTGATTCTTTCTTTTACACCAGTGCATTTGATCTGTTTAGCAAAACCTTAATGGTGCAAAGTGCTGATGTGTTGCACCTGGATCACGGTCAAATRTGTTCTATTCCCTGTAGAACAGATCCGCAAGACAACAGCGAGGTATGAATTATATGTCTGCTGCTTTAATTCAAAGCACTGGTTTATTAGGGCTCTGAAACTGTAAATCTTCATGTGATAAGGCTGTGTTGCACAGGGCTTGCAGAAGATGCCTGAACTACTGTTCTTCTCGAGCTACTGACTGTAAAACCTGCCCCCTTCAATGATGCTTAATCAGTTTTGAGGAGCAGCCTTACTTCTGGAAAAATTCTTGCGAGCTTGGTTCCTAAGTGCAGTATGAAGTGACTGGCTGCCTCAGTGGCAGATCTGGTAGAAAGCTACTTTCCTTGTGCTTGCTGTGCTCATTTGCTACTTGCTCGTACGTGACCCTGTTAACTGTTCTGGCCTAGCTGACTGCTCTCTAAATTGAAATGGTGAAATGATATAGATCGCACAACAGATATGTAAAGCTTTTTTCCACAGAATCACACAATAGCTGGGGTTGAAAGGCACTTCTGGAGATTACTTGTTCACCCCACCCACCCACCCACACACTCTCCGCTCGAACAGATTGCCCAGGACCACGTCCAGATGGCTTTTGACTATCTTTTGACTCTGCAACTTGTCTGAGCAACCTGCTTCAGTGTTTGATCACCCTCACAATGAAAAAATSTTTTCTTGTGATCAAGTGGAATTTCTTGTGTGTATTTGTGCCTGTTGCCTCGTGYTGTCGTGGGGCACCACTGAGAAGAGTCTGTCTCTGTAGTCTGTATACCTTCCTAGCATACATTCAAAAATATTGATAGAACTTTACTATCCCCTCCCTCCCTCCCGTCCCCCCCAAGCCTTCTCCAGGCTAAGCAGTTCTAGCGCTCTCAACCTCTCCTTATATGAAATGTTCCAGCCCTTAAGCTTTTTGTGGCTGTTTGTTGGGCTTGCTTTGTTTGTATATCTCTTTTCTTTTTAATTTAGCTGCAGTTTAGAGAACAGTTAAAGACTTTAGCTGGTGTAATTCAAGAAGACAGCAACCTCTGTCGCAGGGTGGAGCAGGAATGAGCAATGGTGGGAAGGTCTGAGGCTTAAGCCAAGTCTGTTGTAGATTTAAAAAAAAAAATCATTTGCATAACTGTGGACCAAACCCTGTGCAGGGGGGGCATGTGACCTTTGAAAGGAAACCAAGATCAACAGTAAATGAACATAGTGGGACTAGTCTGTATTGCTCTCACGGCTTTCTGCTCGTGAGCTTAAATGCAGTGGTGTAATGAATCTGAAATGGTAGAAACTTAAAGGCTTCTTTTGTGGGCAGATGTGATAATTGGTGGATGTTTGACAAGCTTATTGAAGATGCTGTTTCTAATAGAAGTACTAAACCTGTTTTGCTTCAGCTGCTTTTTAACTATCGGAGCTGTAGTTCCTGCTTGTCCTCAGTGGCTTTTTTTCCTTCTCTCTCCATTTAATGCAAGCTGCTTGTTGTAGGACTACATAATTTTTTTTTCCTCTTGAGTAAATTGCTGTGTGTTAGCGTAATTATACAATGAGTGTTCCTTGAGCTTTCATTTTGTTGCTTGCTTCATTTCAATAGATCAGCAGTTCTGCATACCATGTAAACCTTTGCACTTCAAAATAGTTTGTAGACCAATGCTGAGCTCCTCAAATGTAAGCTACATTTTTACTCTGTACTTCAGAAATAATTAGGAGAGTTGAGTTATTGACCTGCAGAGCAACATATGTGGCTCAATGTATTTAAAATTTCTAGGGATTTTTTTTTTTTTTACTGTTTCATTACTACCTGATTTTTTTTTCCTTTCCTTTTGCTTGTACAGTGACTAGTGTATATGTACTGAAAGGGGTAGSAAGGAAGGTCTTTCCTATTGCTGTTCCATATTGTACTTGGTGAGTTGCATTGCTGGGAGGAGAGAAGTGATATTTTAAATTTAGCAAAGTGTAGAGATGACATTATTGACCCACATAATCAGAATGAATAATTTTTTTTTTAATTGTAAGAAAGAAATTGATGTAGAGAATTACATGCCTTGCATTCTCGGGTGAAATGTTAGACCATTAGAGTCCATCTGCCACCCTGAAAGAAGAAAATGGAAGTTGGACTTGGAGATGTACACATCAGTGTTCAGTTGGCACAATTTTTGACAAATTCAGTGTGGGAGTCTACTAATAACTTGGAAAGTTGATGCTGGTTCTTGATCTACAACATCYTCTTTTACCTCATTTGTGCTGATAAAGTATGCAATATGTAAATATATGAACATTGCAGAGGAGAACTCTGTGTACCTGGTACACAACTGCACCACTCTTTATTAGTTTTGAATGGGATGGGGGCACCCAAACCTGCCAATGCTGCTGTACAACATTTTGCATTCTGACTGTGCTTCAAGAATAAGGTGGTTGATGTTTTGCCTGCGCTTGTTCATGAGTTGTTCCTGTTCAGTACTTTCTTGATCAGCTTCAAGCATTGTCCTCTTCCTGCAAGGTCTTGGCATGAAGTAGGACCCTATGCTCTTGAAGCAAGAGACAGAAGTTCTTTTTGTTAGATTCTTTTGTTGCTGGTTCATCCATGATAATGTATTCCTCCTCAGGTTTGGTGAGTCATATTTTCTTTATCTGCAAAGCTCTCCTGTCCCCCTTTCTAACCATTCTTAGCTGCTCATGCCTTTGGCAGCGCTGAAGGAAAGAAGCAGTACTACTTGAGAAGTGCAATGTGGTGAAACTTCTTTTCTTTTTCCTTAGAATAGCAGTAGAGCTGCTTGCATGTAAAAAGGCTTGGGTGCTCTTGCTTCCTTTTCTAGTGAATAGGTTGCTCTAATCAGCTGGAGTGAGACCTTCCTATGTTAATGTTTGCTCCCAGAAGGTGTACTTCTGAGTCTAGTAGAAGTTGCTTTATAGTGGGAGATGTACTGGCATTAGGACTACTGGAAACTTACTTTACATGACAACATAATAGTAAGTTTAGCTGAGTGCTTTTAAAAACTTTCTGCAAGCACTGATATTCAAAGCAGTCATTTGTCTTGGCTCCTACTTCAGCGTAACCGTTTTCCACCCTCTTTGCTTTGCTTTCCTCCAGAATGCAATTTGAAGATCAACAAACAGATGCTGATCAAAATATATTTATAGCAGCTTGCGATACAGAAATAATCTCCTTTTAACAATGGATTTGTTGCTGAATCTGAGTATTGTTCCTTAATATTTACTTACTTGGAATGATTTTATTCATGCATTGGAAATGCTGCTGAGCTCCAGTGCTTTGCTTATTGATCAGGATGGAGCATATATATTGGCACTGAAGATGGAGCTTTTCAAAGTATATAATAGATGCATGACTTTTAATTGAAAAAATACCCCTACAGTAGAATGTCTAACTCTTGGTTTGGCCCAGGCTTCACTGAAATGATAATTGGATAATAAAACTGTAGAATTTCACTTGATCAAATGACATCCCGGGTGAGTTCCCTGATGATGATAACGTACTTATGTATGTCCTTATTTGGAAATACTGCAGAAAGCTGCCTTTCCAAGTATGATGTATGAGTTTAATATGAGGGGTGAATTTAGAGCTGTAGTCTTAACTCCTTGCTTTGCCTACTATGTAAGAAAAGTGTGTTGGCAATTGTACGGTCCTTATTGCACTGTAATAGGTGTTTATGTAATGTGCAGTGAAAGGTGAAGGTGGGCTTTAAGGATGTGCTCTGATGAGAAAGCCTTTCTGCAGGACACGGTGTGAGTGAAGCGGTAGAAAACCAGATGAAGCAGTGCAGAAATTCTTGCATTTGAAATCCAAAAATCGAAGGCATATTTGTTCTTTGTCTGAAGAACAAATAACCCAAAGAGAAAAAGGTAATACTTATGAACTAAAAAGCTGTAGGCTAACAGTGGATCTTTCTATCAACTATAGAGTGAAGGGGAAATTATAATATTAGAGGAATAGTATTCCCAAATTCCACTTCTCACAGAGCTGTTYTGGTTCGAGAGACTTTGCTTTACAGAAAGTCAGTATGATCATAACTGAGAATGAAGGCTGCAAGGAATGTTGGTTGAAAATTAGGGGATTTTATTTGAAAAACTCAAGTTCAGTGACTTGCTACCACTGATCATTCATTGAAAGAAAACTTTCTCAAATGGTGTTGATGCATATTATACTCTAAGTGGAAATTGCTTGTTGCTCTGAGTGGAATGTCTACTACTGTGATTCTTATTTCAGTTAGGAACCAAAGGGGGATGTTAATATGAGGTATCATTTGAATTCTTATTTTTAACCAGGAAATAGATTGAAAGCTAGGACTTTAATCACTGGTATCACTTCTGTATAAAGAATCTATAATACGTAGTTATGGATATATTTTAAGTGTTTTGTGTTTAAACAAGTCATTCATAAATTAACTATCTTAGAAATGATACATTTCCAGAAATGAGTGAGCTTGGGGAAAGTTAACCTTACTAGCAAAGATGCTTCAAAAATAGGGTGTCAAGTTTGTAGATAGTCTTGTCTGKTTTTTTGCCTGTTAAGTAGGCAACTCATCTGCAAGTGGATTTATTTTAGCTGTTTAGGTTACAGAGCTAAAAATACTCTGAATTTCTACTTTCATCTAACTTGTCTAAAATGTAACACTGAATCAGTTGACTGGTGCATTAGAAATGCACCTATCACTTCCTTGTCTCTCCATATGCACCCACCACTCCCCACAAGTATCTTGAAACTGTTGATGGAACCATAGATGCTTTTATTTATTACCAGTTTAGATGATGAAACCCTACTTGAGTGCTTTTTCTTCAGATATTGAAGAGCTTAGAGGAGGGAATACTGAAGGATGGAGAGGATTTGAAAGACACTTTTGCTACTCCCACCTTCTATTTTACTCACTCTTGGAGCAGTGAACTGTGAAACAACTACAGGATTACTTGGGTCTGGGAAGAGAGAAGGAATTGGTGGAGATCTGTCAGAAGCATCCCACAGAAGTATCTCACTTCCTGATAGCAAACTGACTGGTTGGTCCCTGCCCAGTGCCCTGAGAATAAGGGATCTCAGAGACCTGGTGTCTCTGTGCAGAGCCCAGGCTGGTTTAACTAGGATGGTGCCATGGAGGAGCTCATCTCCATAGCTGGGAGCCTGGAGAGAATGAATGAGCTACTCCGTAGCTCCTTGGGGCACCCAGCTTATGTCTGACCCAGTGGGGCATCCTCCACTGCAGCAGGAAAGGCAGGAATGGTGAGTTGAGCACTCCTGGTGCAAGAAACAAACTATAATGCTTTGAATTACCCAGTCTTGGATGTATACCAGTACCCCAAGCCAGCGTGTGCCATGCTCACCCACCATTGCAGGCTCAGTGCCCAGACAGCTCCTCTGCTGTCCTTGGGTTGTGCGCTCAGTTTCCTTTTGTTTCCACGGAACAAAGTGTGCTGGTGCTGTACCCGCACATACTGTGTCCTTCCTTCTAGGCTGAGTGGAATGCTGCTTTTAAAAATACTTAACACACGTGGTTGCACAAGCTAAACCCTGTGTACTTCTCCTACTTGAAGTTGATGGCTTGTAAAGATACTTTGCCCAATACCAGTATGCGTGGCTCTGCATAAGATGAGTTTCTTAACTCTTGTATGAAGGGCCAGTGTTGGAATCAAGTTACTGTTGTTTATTTGCTTTTTTATGCTTTTGGTGTTTTGTATTATACGTTTTTGTTTAAAGGCCTATAGCTGCTTTTCTATATGACTTTAATTTTCAGTCTCTAACATATTAATGATTCAGATACAGTGTTCAGTCAACAGTTCATTTTTATTTAAGATTTTTTTTTTGTCTGGCAGTGTTTTTAATTGCTGCCGTCATTTAGATTTCATTTAAAAATGGACACTCTAGATTTTCTTCTAATGTCTTCGGTCATACAATGTCTGAGATTATTCCTTTTTCTGCAAGCACTTGGAAAGAGGGGCCGCCTGCTTGAGATGATCGTCTTGTAACTGTATGAGGTCATGGCTGTATCAGCTTCTCTCAGCTGTGGCAAACTGCATCAACTCTTTTGGATAAACAGACTTATTGGAAAGGTTTGGCTTTGTTTGATAAAACACAGTTTGGATTGAACTTTTTTTTAACAGCACTGGTTAGCTTGATGTTTTGGTATATGGTATATCATCCAATGTTGACTTCTTGAAGTAAAAACTATACAAAGGTAAGGGATTCTGTTTTACTTTTTATTGCAAGTTATCTTGCATCTGGAGGGTTCTGGAGCCAGCTCTTCCATGCAGTTTGTGTGTGGTGGTCTGTTTTTGTTTTAACACTGGTATCTTGAAGCAGCAAGGCGTGTGTAAACAGCTGGCATCACCTGTGTCTATTTAAAACTTACTTGCGATACTCAGGATATGTAGAATCAGGCAAAGTCTCAATGCTATACCATCCCCCACCTGTGGGCTGACAGACAGCTTTTCTGGGTGATAATCCTTTTACCACAAAGCCCATTAGAATAGTAATCTTCAAACTTTTGCTGATCTGCTGGCAGTCGTACGGAGGAAGTAACATGTTGTGTATGTCTATTGGCTCCCCTCCTCATTTTCCTCTGATAGTTTTCAAACCCCTTGGCCCACATGAGCCTTTTTTGATGGGGGGAGGAGGGGAATAAATATTTAACTCTGTGAGTAGGAACAGTGTTGGGAGCCCTTGGAAGTAATACCTTGCCCAGAAGTGCTGCAGTAGGAGCCCTGCCTCAGAGGATGCTGTCTTATATCCAGTAACTCTTAAGGCAGTTAAAGTTGTCCTCTTCCTGAATTAAAAAGCAAAAAGGGAGGAAGGGAACTAAAAATAACTGAAGCATTTATTAACACTTCAGATTGTAACTGTTGCCAGAGAAAACCTGCAGCAAAGCAACAGACATAAACTATATGTGTTTAGTTAGTGAGAGGTCTASACCCTTTAGTTAGTTGAACACCTGAGGAAGCAGCCTGCTGTTGAACAGAAAACTGCTGGAGGCTGAGCACTGCTTGGTGTTTGGCTCTGACATATTCCCAGTGCTATGAATAGACTTTTCACGTTGCAGCACGTAAGCAGGATAAGAATGTGAATCTGCTACAGCATTGGTGAAAACAACATATGTTTAGTTTTATGAAGACTTAAAGACAGATGGTGACCCATAGGATAATTATGTAACAGCCAAGAGTCTCTTAACAAATCTTTTTATAATAGTTGTGATAATTCCTTATAAGTAGCCAGTCACTTAACTCTTCCTCTATTTCATAAATAGCATAGGGATCTAGTTTAGCCTCACAGTCTCTCAGATGAATTTGTTCTTTAGGCTAGGTCATATTTTTGTACTTGCTTTGCTATCTCTGCAGACTTCCCTTGCTCTCAACAAAAGGCACAAATGGTGGGTGTTTCTGTCTGGTCAAATGAAATAAAGCTGAAAGTGTAGCTTTTCTCTTACAGCTACCTCTTTCTGGGTCAGTTTGTCTTTAATTCCATGAATTTCTTTTGGTATGTTTTATTCCTCTCAAACTCTGTCTGAAGGGATTGACATTCCCATAAGAAATCGGTTACTGCTTGTTGTCCTGGAGCTTGACTTGGTGGAATGGAGTACAGAACTAAGATCTGTTTTCTGGGAACTGCTCACTCCCATCCATGATTTTACCTCTACTTGTTCAGCTGTTCTCTTGGCTGCTTCTTGCATGACTGTTCAGTGGACTAGGAAGTTTTGCAGAATTGTGGAAGAGCTTTTATAGGAGATGGAGGTAGCTGGACAGCTACTTCTGAGGCATCAGCATCAGTCTTTGAACCACTACTGGCCTTTTCTGCCCCCAATTAGTCCTGCATCAAGATGAAATGCATGTCAGTGAGGACAGCACCCTTTTGTTGAGAAGTTTCAGCACTGGGTTCAACAATGTCAAATTTTCCTTTTTTAAAATCTTTTTTGCATGCCTTCCTTTCAACCCCCAAGGTAATCTTTTGTGTCCAGTAACTTGTAACCCATCTGCTGTTGGTATTGAAAGGGCAATTTGCAAACTCGATACTCAATAGGTCACTCCTTGGCTGGTGTGATCTTGGAAGAGAGACAAGTAGTTGCTACCTTGTTACTTGCATCATGTTTGTGACTGATTCCTGCTTTTTTCCAGCTAAGTTAATATGTGTGGCAGGGATTTAGATACAGGGCTTGTTAAACAAGCTGACTGAGATTAARGAGATCTTGGAGGGAAGGACAGAATTCTGCTAACATAATATTTTCAGTGATGCTAACCAGAAATAGAAGTGTATATTGAATGCTAGCCAGTTTGTCTGCAAAGTGTGCTTCTTACTTAAAGGCCTCTTTGTGTGAAGCTGTATCCCTGCTTTCCCCAAAGGAAGCATTGATAGCTTCCTTGCTAGCCATGGACCTATACCAATCAAAACAGATTAAGGTTTGAAGTAGTAATTATAGGAAATATAGCAGCAAAAGTACTTTAGTAAATACCACTACAGTTGCTCAGCTGGAGAAGTACTAACACTATGCCGCTTTGGGACACTACACTTCATCCTCAGTGGTAGCTGAGTCAATCTACCTTTGGCAATTTTGCTCATATAAGTTGCAAGAAAATTCCTTACAGCAAGAGCAGCTCAGAGCTGCAAAAGAGTAGAGGGAGAGAGCTAGTGTTAGCTGGGTCCTTACTCTCTGAAAATGAGACTGTCTTAAGAGTCTGTCATGTGGGCCTGTGGACAGAGTAGCCTTCTTTCATCTTGTTGCTCTACAGTATGAGCCCTAAACAAATCCTCTAGAGCAGTCGGCTGGAAGGTGATCAAAGGCTTCAGCTTGCCAGTGCTGTATCCATCCAGGCAAGGATCCTGGAAACCATGCATCCACCTCTGGGAGCACAGATGGGGAAAATATTATGGGGTTTTAGAAGCGGGTGGAGGTGCTCTTTGTACATCAAGTTATTTGCATATATATTACCAACTAAAACATTTCAGTAATAATAGATTAAGGAATATCTTCAGGAGTTCAGTGAATTTCCTGACTTTTAATTAAGAAATACTAGTTTGTTACAGGTCATCAAAAAAAAGTTTCTGCTTTTTTTTAGGGGGAAACATTCCCCTAAATTCTTCTTTGTTCCAGTGTGGAGTTCTTGGATAGCTGGTAACTTGGTTCATTTTCTTGCTCTGTCTGCAGAAGAGATTCTGATCAAGTCCAGCCCCTGGCTCGCACTGAGGAATTGAGCAGTCTGTAGCATGCCAGGCAAGTTTCCAGGTTGCTGAGCTCTTGATTGCTCTGTGGTGATACCTTCCATGATTACCATCAAAGAAATCCTACTGGTATCTCAGTCAGGAAGGGAAGCTTTTTGTTAAGATGTTTGGATTCATGCAAGGTATTAAAATGTTTTTTATGGCTCTAATACATTTTACTTTAAAACTTTAGAATATACTTTTACATTATCCTTGGTTTTTATTTAAACACCTCATCTCTAATGGTGTTTTTCTGATGGTGTATAATCTGATTATCAACTGTGGCATCATTCTGAATCAGCATTGGCAGCAACTGGTAGCAGTAGGGGGTTTCTTGTTTGCTTACTCCTGTAAGATGCCATAGCCACTTCTAATACAGGTGACCACAGGGTGGTTATCCTTGAAGCTCTCAAAATGCTTGCTGATTGGCATGTAGCTCCTTAGYTCAGAGCTGCTGATCATACAACTATGATTTGTGTCATGACAGTCTTGCCTTCTCTGTTCATCTGCCTCTATGACTTTCTTCTTCATCTCCCTAGTGTTCTAAGTGCCTTGTAGTCTTGCTCTTTATTTTCTTTGCATTTACTAAAAGCATATGACTTACAGTAGACACTTAATATACAAATTTAGATTAGATTTTATTCTGTTGGATAGCAGTGAGATTTCAGTTTCAGAGCCACCATCACTTTTTTTATGGCATATTTCCTGTTCTTCAGCATTTTTCTCTCTTCATTTATTGCCAGGACTAATAGTTTTTATTGAATTTTACTGAGTATTGCTGATCAGTGGTATTTCAAGGTAGCTAAAATTTTCTAAACCAGTATAAGTAGTTGCGTTCCACTTATAATGGAGAGCAGCTCCTAACCTTTTTTTCCTATGTTCTACCTCATTTTGGCCTATTAAGGTGACTCCAGATTGTCAACGCCTGTTCCCCTTGTGTTCGGGGGACTGGCTGATACCTGGTCAAATGAGGTATACAAGTCTTGCAGTAAAAATCTCATAGTAGCTTTTGTGGGGTGCATCTTATATGAAGCCTGTTAAGAAATGAACTGTATATCATTCCTTAATCAATTGGTCATTCTGTAACTTGCTTAGGTATGATTTGTTCATAACACAAGTCACAAAGTTTGTATTTGTGAGAATACATAAGTATAGAATCATAGAATCAGTAAGGTTGGAAGGGGCCTCTGGAGGTCATCTGGTCCAACCGGTCCAACCTCCCCGCTCAGCAGGGTCACCTAGAGCATGTTAGACAGGGTTGCATCCAGGCGGGCCTTGAAGATCTCCAGAGAAGGAGACTCCACAACCTCTCTGGGCAACCCGTGCCAGGGCTCCGTCACTCTCATAGGGAAGAAATTCCCCCTCACGGTCAGGCAGAACTTCCCGTGCTTCCATTTCTGCCCATCGCCTCTTGCCCTGTCACACGGGACAACTGAAAAGAGTTTGTCCCCGTCCCCTTGACACCCTCCCTTCAGGTACTTGCACACATGGATAAGATCCCCCCTCAGTCTTCTCTTTCCCCAGGCTGAAGAGGCCCAGCTCTCGCAGCCGTTCCTCACAGGGCAGGTGCTCCAGCCCYCTGATCGTCTTCGTAGCCCTGTGCTGGACTCTCTGCAGTGGCTCCATGTCTCTCTTGTCCTGGGGAGCTCAGAACTGGACACAGTACTCGAGATGAGGCCTCCCCAGGGCTCACAGCTGAGTAGAGGGGCAGGATCACCTCCCTCAACTTGCTGGCAGCACTCTTCCCAATGCACCCCAGGAGACCATTGGCCTTCCTGGCCACAAGGGCACCTTGCTGCTTCATGGTCAACTCGTCATCCACCAGCACTCCCAGGTCCTTTTCTGCAGAGCTGCTCTCCAGAGGGTCAGCCCCCAGCTTGTACTGGTGCCTAGGGTTATTTCTCCCTAGGTGCAGGACTCTGCACTGCACTTGCCCTTGTTGAACCTCAGGAGGTTCTTATTTGTTTTGAGAGCACTTTGGATATTTCTTCATTATAAAGAACTCCCAAATTGCTGT
>NW_028187188.1:536796-538934 GCF_003343005.1 Rhea americana | reverse complement strand
TTTTTGCATTGGGCATTTTTTTTTTCAGAGTAGGTGTTACATGTTTTGAGTATTATTATTTGCTTTGAGATCCCTGGCTGGGACTAGGACACCTCTGGTCAGTGGAAATCACTATTACTCTTCCAAGTCAGTTTTCAGAGCCTACCACAAGACTTGAGTGCTGTGGGATCAGTAGGGATCAGCTGCCCAGGAACCTTTTCCCAGAACTTGGAGACATGAGCTTTCTACTAATGTAGCTTTCATGTTAACTGCCTTTAACCCCAAATGGAAATTGCACGTCTTCCCTCATTGCCTAATACATTATGCATAGTATTACATGTGTATTAGTTACTGAGTTATATATTCTATGAAGAGCTTTGTGGCTGAAATAGGCATTACTTGTATTAATGATTATTTGTTTGCCCTTAAGATGTGCTATACAAGTTCGAGAGGGTTGATATTTTAGACAGAACTAGTATTTCCTTATCTGTGAATAAACGTATCTGCTCTCCAGGAAGATGGACTGATAAAATACATTCATAGCAAGGGGATTCCTAGCATTGATAGTTCAAGTTTTGAAAAATCCTAACATTCCAAAATATAAGACTTGGTTTTTAGAATTGTAATTTAAGCTGGTCTTGAGAGAATTTTGGACTAATAATTTTTAGATATATTCTGTGCTTGTGAATACTGAGCCAAACAAAACTGAGAATTTCAGGTAATGAATAACAAGTTACTAGTAGCTGGAGCTTTGTGGAAAAACATGAATATAATGAGGTCCGTAAACAACCTGAAGAGCTGATGACTCTGTTTTGAGGATTTTCTCTTGTATTGAAGAGAAGGCTTTAAGGGGTTCAAGTAGCATTGCTCCTTGTTAATCCAAAGGAGCTGAATGGTGGTGACAGATCAGCCCTGTAGGAACAAAACTCCAGTCTTCCCCTCCCCCCCCTCCCCCCCCGCCCGTAAACTCACCCAAAATTCTTAGAGTGGAGGATTTATTTCTTAGGTAAGGAATATGGGTCAGATAAAGTGCAAATTGATGGAAACCTATGTCTTCTCTGAAATAGTCTTCAAAGGAGAAGGAAATACCTTCTGCATAGAAGATACTTAAGCAATAAATCGTATCTGGAAAGGTTCTGTTATTCCCCATATTCAAAGGTTGTTACAAGTTTTCATTAATACATGTTGAAATAACCTAACCTATGCTAGAATAATTCATATGTGTTTAAATATGTGTTTATATATATAATTTATTGTTTTATGTCAGAACACAGAAATGCCTCAACATTTTTTTCTTAGCTTTTTTTTTCCCCAACATGCTTTGCTTTGGTCTTGGGCCAGACAAGGTAATGTTTTTCTTTACAAATGATCTTTTTCATTTGAGTRAAAGAAAAAATCCTGAGGATTCTGATATAAATGTAACTGTAGCAGGCACCTGTCATATTTACAAGTTATCTTTTATTTCTCTCTTAGATGACTTGTTGCAATTTAACTTCTCTAACTGTTGTGGGGAGTATGTGCAAAATATATGCAAAAAAAAGGAATTATGAGATAGAGCAGTGATATTGCCAATAAATTTTGACAAAAATATTTGTGCATCTTATGTGCTTCTTTAACAAAATATTCTTAATTTTTATCATTTTTTTGGGGGGGATAGATGAGGAGGGCTGGAGTTTAAGCTGTTAATATTGCTGTGATGAGTAGGATATTTGTCAGCATTTTGCAGTAGCATTTTTTGACATTTTTCTCATTGGTGCAGCTTTTTCTTTTTTTTCTTAAGAGTCAGATCTCTTCTAAAAAGCCTCTGCTACTACAAGGCAAACTGCACTAGCACTTCTTCCATTCTAGACCATTGAATTATGTGAAAGGTACAAGGTTCATGAGAAAAAGCTTATAAGTGGCAGGTAGTCGGGTTGTGATTTACGCACCATGAAAATCTATTTAACAATTGTGGGCCTTCAGTGGACATGATTCTTAAATGGATCTATTGTCTGTCGCAACCCGAGGACAAAGGCACTTATATAGTCAAGAAATGCTGGCTTGGAGAAGTGAACTAGCTCCCTTTCCAGCCTGTGCACAAAAGCAGGATTGTCAGCTTTCTCAGTGTGATTGATTGCAACATGGTAATTTTTCTTTTCTTTTTTCTTTTCTTTTTCTTT
>NW_028187188.1:518958-536789 GCF_003343005.1 Rhea americana | reverse complement strand
TTTTTTTTTTGTAGTAAGGAAAAAATGCAGCTTTAAAAAATAGTACTCAAAGTGTTGAGGCACGAAGGATAATAGTGTATACACCTAAATTTGGGATCTTCATTTGTTTGCTTTGCACTGTTTTGTTTCAACCCCAAAAATTTCAATATATGCAACTTCCTTTTGCTACAGGAAAAATAGCTTTGAGCTCAAAAGCAAAGAACATCTATTCACTGAACGCGTAGGAGATGGGTCAGAGATGGCAAAATAGTTACAATAAACATTTGTAAAGTGGTCTATACTAACTTGAGTTTTAGCTTTTTTCTTTACAGTTTTTTTGGGTGGTATTTGCCATTCTAGATTTTTTTAACCCTTTCTGAACTCTTTATTTGAATTTCAGAAAGATGCGAAAGAACTTTTAAGCCATATCAATTTCTTTAATTATTCTGTTAATACTTTTAGATGTTAATGTTTTTTGGGCCTGATGAGATCTTTAAAGAAAGCTTCTTGAAAGGTTAGAAACATCATCTTGCTGTGCAGGTCTAAGTAGTTTAGGACATGGTGTGTTTAGCTAAGCAAGGAGTTTTAGTGAACTAAAATGTTAAAAGAGAGCGTGAAAGAAATAAAATTGAGRACAGGCAAGACAAAAGAGAGTATAAAAGGCATTGAGTGCACACTTAAGGATGCTATCAGCAGAAAAGCTAAAGTGTAACTGAAGTTAAAACTAGCTAGGGCATGAAGATTAACTAGAAAGGCTTCTACAAGTATGCTAGCAGTAAGTAGTAGTTCAGGGAAACCATGGCGTTGTTGAATGGGGAGGCAACCTAGTCATGAGTAACATGGGAAAGGCTGAAGTGCTTGGAGCCTCCTTTCTTGTCCTCGGTCTCTGTAAGCAAAGTTTCTTTTATAGTCCTTTTCTTTTCCAGCTATGCTTTGTAAGCCAGCGATCTTTTTGTTTAGACACATAGATGATCCATGTCTTTCTAGAAGTTTGGTGCCAGAATTGGATGTAACACCCRGCTAAGCCTTACAAGGGCTGAATATAGCATAAGGATTATATAAGATAATTCTGTCTGTATTTTGCAGGCTATATTGTTTCATTTACAAACTCTTGTCTAAAGCTTACCTTTTTTGTAACAACTTTAACTGTTGACTCATGCTAAGCTTGTTTACCGCAGGTCTTTAGTTTTTTATTATTATTATTATTCTTAAAGCAATTAAATTTTTTTTAAACTGATATTATTCAGTAAGGAAGTAGTATGTGGCTATAGATTTGTCAGAGATGCACAGTCCTTATGGTGAAATTGCAGCAGTGCTTTGTGGCTGCCCCAGAGTGGAAAAACAATGGGAAATGGGGAATCCTCTGCAGATATATAGAAACATTATGTATCTGGGACCTGGGCAGAACTTACTTGCAATGAAAGTCTTAACAAGCATCAGCTATTCGAGTAACCCTGTATTAGATCCTTTTACAAGGTACTATTATGTACTTGGTTGTTCTCTGCGTCATACTGTTACATTTGATTATGTGTTTACATAGCTCCTTGCACGTTGTCTCCACTGAGTGACTTCATTCTGAAGAYCTCTGTACTCTGTTAGGATGAGACTTCGAGCTTATCTTAAATGTGGTACGAAAATTGATAAATGTGCTATTTTCCCTTATCCTGGTTGTTAACAAAAGTATTGAATAGTACTGGATGTATTGCCGGCCCCTGTGGAAACTTGCTTGTCACATCCGGCATTTTGGCAGTGAAGGACTGATAATTACCTGCTGAACAAGTTCTGTTGCAGCCCTCCCTGCCCCGCTTGCTTTTTTTTTCCCCTTCCCATTCCGCACTGTCCTTCTAGTAGCTTTCCCTAAAACCACTCCTAAACTCGGCTGTAAGGGTGCCGTAATTCAGATTCTGGCAAAATACTCATGACTAGTCTTGCTGGAGATAATGGGGCCCAGTGCAAGCACAAGAGAACTTGTGGGTGGGTACTGCTGTAGGATTAGGATTTTCACTTTGTATGTTAACATTAATCAAAATAGTTTCAAGTGCAAATTGCACAGCTGCAGTGTCTGTGTCCTTAGGGAAACTTTTTGATCAAAATGCAGTGGGTGTCTTGTAAGAGTACCTGAAGTGCATAATGGAAAGATAGTCTTGGTGCATGGTATGAAAAGAATAGTCTTTCTAATAAATGTCAGTTTTTATGCAAAAAAAAAAATAAATAAATAAAATGCAGAGATGGCTGTCAGATATATATTTTTTTCTTTGCCTGTTACATTTCTTTTCCTTGGAAAGGAAAAGAAGCTACTATTCATTATTTAGTTTATTCCAAAGCCATTATTGATATTAGAAATTTGATTAGATATCTGAAGAAATGATTATTCTATTTCCTTCTCAAGGGGAACAAGGATAACCATGTTTTTTCAGGAGCCTGTATTTTATTTGGGCTGGTGTTCTGTTCTACTAGATGTAGAAATGATCCCATTTCTATCTCTCCTTGTATTTTTTTTAAACCTATTCTAAAAGACCTTAAAGGACTCCTAAAGAAAAATATGAGATTACTTAATGAAACACTACTTTTTGAAGTTTAAGAATGTTGAGTCTGATTTAGAATATCTGATATGCTTTAAATACCCTGTTGATTTTGATGTTATAATTGTCAACATTTGTTGTCTTCTCATTATGGGAAGCAATTAATGTTTTTAGGTGAACAAAAGCACTG
The DNA here is from genome assembly GCF_003343005.1 of Rhea americana. Lineage (NCBI taxonomy): Eukaryota > Metazoa > Chordata > Aves > Rheiformes > Rheidae > Rhea > Rhea americana. The sequence goes on along the minus strand of NW_028187188.1, from coordinate 534,098 downwards.
TTCTGGAATGAAAAATGAAGCTTTTGAAAATCCTTCTGTTTAAGAATTGTGCTGTTCCCCTCCTCCGCCTTTATCCTTGCCCCCACTAAACAAAAGAACTCTATACCCACCAACATAAAGGAATCCAGATATAGGCCAAGGACATTTTAAATTGAGAATATCCTTTAAATACTGTAATTATTGTGACTGCACAGCAAATAGTCTGTTAAAATGACATGAAATTAGTAATAGCTGCTTAAAGGAGAGAATTCCTATGAAATGTTTTAGGTAGATATGTTTTACAATTTTTGCTAATAGTGTCAGAGAACATTTGGTCCYTGAACAGAAAATTCACAGGATGTCATGTTGCAGGACATGGGATAGTCATTAAATGCTTTTCTGGTGTCTCTAGAGAAGCAGATTAAAACTARCTGCTGCCTAAAGGCACATCAAAGYGAGTTTCTGTTTTGTTTTAAAATATTCTGATGCAATGAATGCARTGTGCAATGGAAAACTGAAATAGAAGAAAGCTACTGCCCCAGAATGAGTGTTTTGTTCCGAAAGAAATTCATAGTGAAATTTCTCTTGCAAGAACTGGRTGGACGTGCAAAACAAATGAGTAAATCTGGAACAGACAAGGTAATAGGTAGCTAGTCCTCTCTTAGACAGAAATGTTAACGGGAGCTGCTACAGAATTTTTTTTCTTTCCTTTTTTTTAATGTTTTTGCCGCACACGCACACAGTGTGTGTGTATGCATTTGGTTTTAATTAATTAGTTTTAAATTTATTTCTTATTTATTTAAATAATTTATTAATTTATTTACATTTATTTCTGATGCTAAATGCTAAATGTATTTCAGAATACTTGGGCAGGGCAGGAATGTGCAGCTTGCAGCGGACACGTTAAATGCTTCTGCTGTCTTGGGGCCCTTCACAGTGTTACGGGGCTTCACAGTGCAGATTCTGAATGCACTTCTGTTAGGACAGGCAAGAAGGAAAGGAACTAGACAGCACAAATCAGGGGACCCTTAGGGGACCTTCCCTTACTTTACTTTTCTTTTTTTCTTTCCCCCCTTTTTTTTATTCTTTCATTTCTGTTTGCCATTCAGGTTTGTATTAAGAGGTGAGGAGTGTGGGGGAAAGCCTGTCAGTAAGGTAATTACAACTTTTAAGGTATAGCTTGTCTGCATGTGTGCCCGTGCATCTCTCTTGTGTCCCTTCTGGATTTTTTCTAAATCCTGTTTATCCTTTTTACAACAGTATAACACTTACCTATTTTCTCCATGCTCAATACCATCTTTTAGTCTTCTGAAAATCCATCAAACAGTGGATATTATTTCTCTGCTCATAATACCATATAGCTAAAACCAAATGAGTGTTAGCAGTGTGGCCAAAATGAAAACTTTGAGAATACTTTTCTGAAGTGCGGGATTTTTCTTATGTTCAATATTAAAAATGTTAGTGGTAGCAACCCAGCAATAACTTGTTATAAACCCCCTAATCCAGTCTTATTTAATTTAACATAAAGAAAGTAATGTTTCATTAATGTTTTACCCTTCCTGAGCCTGGGAAGCTCCTCCTTCACCTCTACTCAAGAGATRCTTCATTGTGCTGGAGCATCAGAGACCATTTGAGACCAGCCTTGTTGTGAAGAATGCAGTCTATTTAGAGAGGATTGTAGGAAAAACTGTGGCACGRAGGGGACATGACCTGTTCAGGGTCTTGTCGCAGATCAGCGGTGAAACTGCAGAGACCTGGAGTGCAGCAACTGCTGTCTCAATGGCCCTGTCCGCTGRCCACCGCTTCACGGGTGCTCTTGATGTTCAGTTTCATGATTCCTGTATGGAAGGTCATGCTGCTCCTTGCTGACTGCACTGTGGTGATGCTCTCATCTCTAGTCTCTTAGTTACACGTCTAATCTATATCTTCAGTTGTTTCAGGTGTGTCTTCAAATCCCTTCATAAATTTGGAGACTTACTTGAAGAAATATTAATTCATAGAAGTATCTTACAGCAGATTATAATAAACAGATCATTGAGCTGTCATGGTCTATCATGTCTGTTGGACTTAATACTAACACTTTTAATCAGCAGATTATTGATGCTACATGGCAAACAGTCCAGAATGTCAATGAAAGTTCATGACCTTAGGAAGAAGTACTGATAAAAATTCCTGATTCAGATTATTACTCTTGAAAAAGAAAGGCGTATATCTTGCGGTTCTTGCTTTATTTTAAGGTCAGTGAAAGGTGAAGAAAGCAGTACATTGTAGTTTGGTCTTTAAAGCTTTTTATCAGCAACTACAGAGTTGCACTGCTGCCAATATTTAATTTTGCTAAGCATGCAACAGTTTCCGTATGTTGCAATTCTTTTTGTGCTTTCATCTTCTGAAGCTATTTTAAGTTAATTTGACATAGTATGGATTTAAACAGGATGAGTGTAGTTAACTAAGTGCTTAGAACAGTACTGAACCCTTAACTTTTCTTACATACAGTGTAAGCTCTGTACAGAAATTGCATTTTTTTAAAACTGCTTATGTATACATATGCATCTCTGCATAAGTAGACCCCACAGGTTGAGGTGTGGGAGCCTGGGTGCAGGATACAGGAGTTTCAGCAGCGACCACTTGGACTTCCACTCTTGCAATCTTCTGCCTTTCACACTGTAGCGAAAACTAGAACAAGTGTTTTAAAACAACAGCTCAGGAACAGAAAAAACTGCAACCTTAATTCTAGAAGTCTATAACTGACCATAGAGAGGAAAGAAAAACAACAGAACTGACTATACTGGTTTGTGCTAAATAAATTTTCTACTTAGGGCTTACAGAAAAGAAAATAATCATAGGCTGAGGTTTATTTCTTATGTTATGACAGCTATAACATCAAATTGCCTGTGCTAATCTTATTTTGGAGGGAAATATGTCTGATTTATTGGTTTAATCTCCAGTTAGCTGAATTTAATAGACAACTGGAATTTTAATAATGAAAAGGATTACAAACTAATACCAATAGATAATAGTTTTGAATGCTGAGTAAAGTGTTTTAAATATTAAATTGAAAATGGGACTATGAAATAGGTTTATTTTTAGTTCTGTTCTTCATTCAGCCAAACATAAATCGATTAGATGCTGAGCTCCTTGTGCTCTAGTGTTCCCCTCTGCCCCGTTTATCAGTTTTACTGGAACCTTAACTTTCTTTGTAAGGGGCTTGTTGGAGTGACTGACTGCAGTCAGGGAATGAAACCGTGATGTGTAACGAAATATATGTRGGTGTTGGCATTTAAATTTTAGCTTTTCAGGAAAAATGCTATGCTTTCAAAATGATTTTTTCCRGAACTCCTAAAATACATTGAAAGATCATATTGCCATAATCTATTGGGCTTTCCTGGGAGGTGAGGTGTGGTGGTTTTTTCTCTGATGGCACCAACCTGCTAGTTCCATAAGGAACTTTCTCCGTATGGAAGATGAATGATAGCCTTATTAACTCAAAGCTGTTACAGATAGCTGTCTTGCTACAATGTGAATAGAAGCAACTTGTATAATTCTGTTATAAGCCCTGTTTCCTGGTACTCTTTTTTTAATGGTGTGGGAGGAATAGATGAGGGGCTGCTTGTTAAACTGTGCCAAGCTCAGTAACATATTTATGTTACTGGGTTAGCATTTGACTTTTTAATAAATAAACAATGAAAGTGCTCGCTAATGTGGAAATTCAGGGTAAAAATCTAAAAGCTAAAATTGTAGCACAATTGTGAGGCTTTAATTTTTTTTATTATTATTATTTCTAGGCTATCAAATGGATGGCACTGCATATGAAGTCTGGAAGGCATTGATTGCTAGGTGCAGAATACTAAATGCACCGTCACAGAAAACCAAGGGCACTAAAGAGACCTGTGGCACTGGCAGTTACCATGCAGGATTTGTAGCAAATTTACACTCGTGGAGCAGCAACTGGAGCCCACACAATCTACGTTGCCCATAGGTGCCTTGCACGTTGGCAGGGCAATCCTGCCATGGGTGTGGAAAAAGGGAAGTACGTCACTTCTTGAGCAACAGGGTCAGGCTCATGAGCTTGTCCAGTGTAGAAACACCTTGCTGTATATAGGCCATCTCTTCCAACTTCTAAAAGCAAGTATTTTCTTTCAGTGGCATTTTCAGGCTACATTTTGCAGGTTATAAGATGGTACTGTAATTTCTGTTGTGAAAGGAGACATCTTGCTAATGAGAACTTACCTTGATGCTTATCGTGCAGTGCATCATGCTGCATGTTGTGAATACATGCTAAGAGTGGCTGTTTAGAGCAGTTTCAAGGGATTGTCTAGAATTAGATCATTTTCAAGTTCATTGGGCTTAGGAAAAAAAAAACTACACTAAATATTAGAAGAGACTTGGACCTATGAAAATACACTTTGAGAAGGGGGAACAAAAGGAGGAAAAAAAAAGTCTGAGGTGCAGGAAGTGTCTTTGTTAATAGTTTCTGATTGTATTTTGTCTTTTTATAGCCAGCCAAATATTCTTATTAATATGAAAATGCTTTATTCTTTTTTTTTTTTTAAAAAAAGTGGTCAAGTTGTTTTTGGATTTGCTAATATTAACTTATAAGGCAGTGTGTGCTGGGGAGAAGAAGTTTTTTCCAAATTACACACTACAAAGATACTTATGTGTGTGTGCATATGTATATATAAGTGTGTATATATACACACATGTAAGTAAACATGCATGACTTTATCCATATTATTGTATTTCCTGTGCATCTCTGGAATGATAGAATGGCTGAACACCCAGAAAGTCCTTGGTGACAGGATTTGGAAGAGTGAATTAAGTGGAAAGTATATCTCAGAGCTTAAGCTGAGCTCTTAATTGTATTGCTTCTGTCAGTTGACATTGACCTACAGAATAACTGTCCTCCTGTTTTGTCATAAACTTCCAGTGTTGTTTTTGCCTTAATTTACACACAGGCTGCATAGCAATACAGTGAAATAGCCGAAAGTCACTTTTTCTCTATGCTGTTTGTTGTAGTGTATGGAGGAAGCCATCTAGGAGCTTAGGGTCTTCTGGTTTTGCTCCAATGGTGGTTGTTGACTCATAAGGCAGAAGAAGGAAGGGCACCAGCGTCTCAGTTCAGGTATAAACTAGTCCTGCAAAGCAGAGTCAGCTCAATACTTCTCAGCAACGTATCACAGAATGGGTAAGGTTGGAAGGGACCTCTGGAGATCATCTAGTCCAACCCACTCGTGCTCAGGCAGGGTCACCTGGAGCATGTTAGACAGAGTTGTATCCAGGCAGGCCTTAAATATCTCCAGAGAAGGAGACTCCACAACCTCTCTGGGCAACCTGTGCCAGTGTCTCGAGTTGATCTGTTAAGTTGTGCTGAGAATGAGATAGATTTTATTTAACAAGCAGATTTGAGTATATTCTTTGACTCAAACTGGATCAAGTTACTTCATATTTAATGGGAGCTGAGAATTAAGAAAGTTCTTGAACTGATGAGATGAAAGGAAACATGATATAGTCTGGCTCTCTCCCAGCACCCCTGAAAAGAAGATTTGTAAGATATGTTAATTTTGCAAGGAGCTAACTAGTAAGAAACATATTGAGCTGATGCATTCTGTGAGAGAATGGAAAAATATAGGTAGCTATTTTGAGATGGAAACCATTTTGGTTGCAAAAAGGATTGCTCACAGATTATTGTGACAAAGCGGAAGATCTGGTAAGGCTCGTAAGTGTTCTGACAAAATTTTACTTAAGTCTTTTTAAAGAAAAGATGCAGCAATGTGACTTCAAATGCAATATCGCTATTTTTGTCTTACTGATTCTGTGACACAAATGGATAGTTTCTAAATAAAGAACCACCTTACTTACCGTCGTATTTTTCTTTCTGCTTCTCTGCTTACCTATGGTTGTGTTAATGATTCTTTGAAGTCCGGTACTGTGCAAGTTAACAGCAATTATTGGGAGAATTTTCAAAAGCTTTAAGTAGCTCTTGGCTGCCGTTGAAGTCAAAAGAGAGAATTTAGAGAATTGCACCAGAGTTCAGTGTATTTGTATGTCCTGATTGTATGAGTTCTACCTAGATAACTTCTGTGATTCCAATTTTTTCACTCACATTCACCAACATTTTTAATATACTTCTTTCTTCAAACATTTCCTCTAGTTCTATTTTACTGTATACCTCTAGACTGATAATTGACACAGCATCTTAAGGGAACAGACAGTTGGCTTAACCAGCAGCCAAAACCAACGTCTCTCTTAGTCACTGGAAATATTGTAGCGTGTGGGTTTTCTCCTTCTGTTGCAGCTTTCACAGCTCCAGCCTCCACATGGCCTCGTGTCTGATCATAAGCTCTTTGTTTGCGCAGAGAAGTGGTTATGGTGGCTGAGAGAGCAGGGGCTAATTTTATGAAATGGGGCTTGTAGGTTGTGCTGCGCYTCCCTGGAGATACGCAACTTGTCAGCACTTGTGTAGGAGAGTTGAGTAGGAGTGCTGAACGAGTCGGTGATAGACTAAACTGGCAGCGTGGAAGCGTTGTGATAGAGCTGTTGTCCTTCATTCTTGTATAAACATCGTATATATTGACTGTAGGGCTGGCCAGTGAGACAACCCCTTTCCTTCATTTGGTGCGTATCACTTCTACTCTCCTTCTGCTCTGACTGGGAGAAGAGACAGTAGTGCAAATTCCTGTGTTACCTGAAAACTATTGGTGGTATCTCTCATTCCTCACACATGCTGTTCCCTGTTCTGTATTTTTAATGGCCSTGAGGGTGACTGCTGTAGAGTATAATTGCCTGATTTCAGGCATTGAGATAGAGGAACTGTACACCACCCTGTAGTAGTTTGTTCTCTGCCCATTTAGCAGTGACAGAAATCAAGCCGAGGTCATACGAGTGCAGCCAGAAGAACATGTTACTGCCAAGAATGCGAAGTTGCATTACACTGGGCTCCTTTCATGCTTTCTGTATGAATAGGGAGCAGCGCTGTACCAAATGTCATGGAATTAATTGTGATTTTTATGGGATATGTCTAAACGACATGCGCTGAGAAACCCCATCTGAAGCTGGAAACACAGTGCACTGTGCTTTTGTGTGTGTATGTTGAACACAACAGCTGTTCAAGTGAAGGCTGAAATTGAGTGGCTGTAAGAGTGACTTTGCTTTTGTGGCAAAGCAATTATGGCCTAATGCTAGAAAACTCTTCACCTGCTGTTCTTATGAAACAAAGCAGATGATCTACCAGTATTGGACTGATCAGGTCCAGGTTGGGTATGATCAGAATGAAAAATCTTGTTTTAACTAAATCAGAGAAGAATTGTTAATTCCAAGAATCCAACATCTAGAGGAATAAGTAGGACTCAAGTATAACAATTGCACAACGAGCTGTTGAAGATGTGTTGCCCCTCCCCTTTTTTRGGGGGGAGGGGGACCTGAAGGGATACAAGACCTTGCACAGTCCTGTTGACACACTTGTATCTAAGTGCATACTCACTGGGATGTCTTCTCTCTCGCATTGTTTAGGCCAAAGTATAGTCAATGAACCTTCAGGCCTTACTAACAGGACCAGCAATGCTGAAAAAGTACTGTGGGTCCGTATGCAGAAATGCCAGCGTTGATGTGACATCTAGAAGAGGATAGTCATTTAGTAGGTTTGCAGCTGTACTGAACACTGTTACTGATGCTGACCATTGTGGATCTGTATAGAGGAATGAGATTGCAGGAAACTTAGAGAAAATATTACATTACTCCTGAGAATGTTTTACTAAAATGTCCTAAAAATCTTATTTTGACTTTCCCATATCCAGTCACCTTGGTGGTTCAAACTGATGCATATAAATCCCAGGCTATTTTCTGTTTCCAATGAATACATTTTTGACTTAAAGCAGATATTTTCTTGCTTCTGAAGTATATGATACTGTGTTTGGATTGTTTAAATTCCATTCCATCTAGATGTCCCATGTGTTCAGCTCTTCTACTGCTCTGATTATGGTCTCCTTTCTTTACTATGTGAGAGAAAGGACACGAACTACTGGTGCAGAGTTCTTGGAGGGAGCGTCACAGTTATGGTGACAGGTGGTGCAACTGTGTAAACCTGAAGACCCTCTTTCTCCTATTTGTTCATTATGTAGCCCAACACAGGATTAATTGTGATGTATATATGCAGGGGGCGACCAAATTTCAAGTTTCTTCCTGCTTCCTGGTATTTCAGTTCAAATGAAGAAATATCTAAAGATATGAAAGCATGATTAAAAGAGATAATGATTCTCTGGAAAGTTTCTTACATCCTTGTAGTGGATGAGGTACAGCACAGGTTAACAGAGAAATTTTCCAGTCTGATCCCYTTTGAAAAGGAAACAATGCTTGCACAGGAAGAAGGCAAGCAGACTTTTCTGGAGTGCATTAGTCATACAGGTGGCTCAATTTTTTTTCAGGAAGAGGTCAGTAGATGGATTATTGAGGAACAGGAAAAGATGTTTGAGACTGCTCTCTCTCTCTCTCCCTCCCTCCCTCAACATTTACTACTTGAGCAGTTGGAAGTGGCTTCCAAATACGCTTGCTCTCAAACAAAAGCAGGGCTGAAAGCTGGAGAAGTTGAGAACAGTTTCCTCCCCAGATTCTTGTCTGGGAAAGAAAGTTGCTACCTCAAGTTGTCTCCTCTCCTGTTGCCTGTATGTTTGTCCTGGTTAGTTGCTGGAAAGTAACTCTAACCTCCTTGCCCTTAGGTAAAACTTCAGTAATGTGTTTCAGATAATAGGCTGTTTTTCCATGAAGTGCTAGGCATGCCAGCTTGGATTCAAACTGCAGTGCAAGCCAGGAGGTATTGAACTTGGTTTAACAGTTTGCTGCTGCATATATTCTCCTTTATGCTTGAGCTCAAGCTTTAACTTTGTCTCTACCAGGGTACCTTCTAAGTGTTGGTATTTTTAGCTAGGGTTGGATATGTCTAGTTGGTCTGAAGCACGCCACCTTTGCCTTACAGATACATGATTAAATTAACCTGTTACCAGGAATCTGTAGTCATTCCTTAAAGAGATTAAATGTTTGAGCAGAGTTGAGGAGAAAATGTCATATGCCTTTCCTCACAGATTGGTTAGAACATGCTTTACTTGATCTCTTTGTACCCTTTATTTTAGTATTAGCAGTAAGAAGGCCACTTTCAAAGGTTGTCTGGGGCATGGAGTTTCTTGTCTGACACATCTGCGGTATTCAGGTTTTGTGCTCTAAGTTGGTGCTCTTGTGTAACACGCCCAGAGCAACAATATTCCAACAAGATCCTGCGGGATTTCTAAAGATGGTTCTCCATAGTCACATTATCTTGAGCTGATCGAGCCAGYTGCTGCCCAGAAGACTCGTGTTGAGAGTCTGCAGATTGCAGTGGTTCCTGTTTTGAGATTGTGTAGGATGGCTCTTCCATGAGAAACAGCTAAAATTGTTTAAAATGGTTCTAGTGCTGACATCTAGTAGTAAAAACAAAGGGCTTTCTCTTCTCCTCTTTTATAACAACATCCAGCTGGGTGCAGGAACTTACCCAGAATTCATTTTTCTACTATTAAATGACTGCTTTATCCTGCTCATATACTTTGCACCTTGAAAGCCCTCTGGGGCTGAGCAGGAAGTAAGAAAATACTTTTCCTACATAAGGAGGCATTGCACTCTGGTCCTAAGCTAGAATGATGGGTGACTGCAGAAAGTAAAATCTAATCCAATTTTCTGTGCATTTTATTTTTCTTTGTGGGGTCCTGTTTGTAAACTAAAGCATGATACAATGACTTAAAGATTGTTCTGGTGTTTCCAAGCCTGCCTTAGAAAATAATCTTGTGGTACTGTCCTCCTTACTAATGGCTATCTGCAAATAAAATGTGTTACAAGCAGCAGCTTTGCTTTTATAGATACAGAGCTTTGCTTTTATAGATACAGGAGAAAATGAGGTTTCTGTCTGGTTGGCATGCGCACACTCTTGCAAGTCCTCTTTGCAATACGAGGATGCCTCCTTGGTCACTGGCTGACCGCAAGAGCATGGCGATGCAGCAGAAGGTTCTTAGTAAGGCAGCGGCAATTCCTTTTTATAGCCTTTCTCTTAGTGAGCCATCTGTAGGTACTACAGCTACATTTCCGTGTCCCTCAAAGAGATTTTCTAATGCTTGTTTTAGTGRTATGTGTCAGCAGGAGGGGATTAACTATTAGCACTCGTGCAAGCCAAAAAAAAAAAAATGTAACAGTAGGCAAAGGTGTACGGTGAACACCTTCATCAGGAATTAATTTACTGAAATGATGTAGTTCAGAGGGAAAATAAATTAGGAACAATGTTTACATTTAAYGTACAAAGCTTTTACGTGACCTAGGTGATATTGTTCATACTGTTGTCAAGCTGGAATTATATAAGGAAATTAGACTCCATCATGGTGGACTAGAAATCTTACCATATTACATTTCTGTTCCTCTTATTCTTAAAACAAGTTTAATCTCAAATTAGATGTAGTGATAGCCTTGCAAGTCTGGCAAAGGTGTCAGCAGTGAAACTTCCCCAGTCTGCCACATCACATCAAGCACTTTTGATTTGAAGGGGCATCTTTATGGAAGCAAGGAACGTTTTTTCCTGCATGTTTAGTGAAGCCCTGGATCCTCTGTTCAGAATGACAAATAATTGAGGTGCTTCYGATGGTGTCTAGAGACGAAACGAAGGGTCAGCAGTCTGCTTCATTTAGACAAGCAGCTGTTTTATAGCTGCTTTTATTCACTGTCAAACTGCAGAACTCTTGCCTGGAAATAAATTGTCAGGTGAAATGTTGTGGCTGTTTATTGTCTCCTTTTTGTACCATGTTGCTTCTGTTTGAAAAGAAATAATTTTTTTTGCTTTATCCCCGGCAAGTAATGCTATTGCAGAAATGACAAATTGGTGGCTGCTTCTGTAAATATTGCAATTAGAAAGATACCTTGTAGCATAAAAATAGCTAATAAAGCATTGCTTAATGTTGTCACAAAGTAAAAATTTGGCTTAATTTGTTGCATAACCTTGTGCAGTGTACACTGGGGGTGCATAAAGTAACTTCAAGGTTTAGTGAGAAGTGATACACGAAGATGCAGATTGAATTGTCGTATTTTCTGGAACAGAGTTTTCTGAAGCTCTGGTCCGTGGACCATCTGGGGCCTGTGAAAACTGCAGTAAATGGTCCACAGAACTAGAGTTAATATTTAATCTGAACTCTTTAGTTCTGTGCAGTTAGTGTAGTACACAGGAAAAGTTGAGGTCGACAGGCTAGAAACTTTACCAATAGGATGTTTCTCTCTGTTGCAAGGACTACATGGTGCAGAACAGTGAATAACTTAGTTCAGTATTTGAGTATGGCTCGTGTAATTTGACCATGGTAAAACAGAACTGAACTTTGTGTATCTGGATTGCTGATTGTGGTTGTGTGTGGATATCGGAAAGTAATTTTATGATAACTGTCAAATCAGTTCTCCCTGCCCCTATTTCTCTTAAACAGAGAGATGTACATGCATGCTCACGTACACAATGATGAGTTCTGTAGCTATGCTTTTGTTTGGGTTGACAAACTAGCACTAGTCTCTGTATACTTTTGGCCTCATCTTTGTATAGTGAACAGTAACTAAGTGGTCAAACAAATCTTAAATCTAACACCCCTGTAGCACCCCCTTCTCTTTCCTGTCTTMCCCCCACCCCAACATCCACTCAAGCCAATATCAGAGGTTTATTTCATATATTCACATATGTCATATATGTGTGTATTTGGCATGAGAATTTACTGTTCTGAGTTGGATTTGACCTGGGCAGAGATGTGATCAATGAATAGGCAACGCAATAGGCATAGGATTTTGGGTGCCTGTGCTTGGCTTCTGGCACACTATTAAATTACAGTGAATCACTTTTTACCTTTCATGCCTTAATTTCTTCATATGTGACACCAGCGTCTTTGTAAAGAGCTTTGAGCGTCTTACTAAGGAGGATCTGAATAAAAACTAGGAAGGAGCATTAGGTTCAGGTAAAAAGTTGTAGACTCTGCTAGGAGAGTTTCTGCAAGAGCTGGCACGTTGGTTAGTTCACCGTTGCTCTGTTTTCTGTGCTAGCTATTTTTCAATACAAGATGAGCAAGATTAAACAGTTTGACCTAAGTTTATTTGTAAAACTGGAGTTGTTCACTTAGTGTGCCTTGCAAGCCAGACTGCTTCAGGCTCTTCTTGACTCTCTCTCCTCACACGTTTGCTTTGTGTTAKTAATCAGGGCTCTGAGCACAGCAACACCCAACCTCAGTCTGTTTGCCTTATCAGATACCTGAATTAGATATTAAAAMTTTTCTGCCTGCAATTGAGATGAAACTTGTGCAAATATGCATTAATGTTGAGGATTTTGTGTATGGTCTGTTTATCATGGATTCAGGGTTTTTTGCTCTTGTTTCAAACATTTGAACTTCCAGAAAAAAGGAGCATCAGTAAGCATTACGGTGGGGTTGTACCAAAGTGGCCTGCAGCCCGAGCAGGACAGGATGGAATTAGGTCGGCTGGCGCAGCAGCAGAAGGAGCAGCCCAAGGATGTTCTGCTGCTCCCGGGCTAGGAACCTGTCAGACCTCTGCCTCTTTCCAGGCAGGCCTGGAAAGTCACCCGTTCACAATACTGCTTCCAGACACTTCAGTTCCAAGCCTGCATGAAGCAGAACGTCCTTTCTTTGCCTTCGTGCTTTTTCTTACTTGCACGCCAGAAYGGGAAGTTACAGTTTTGGCTTGCTGTCTTCAGTGTTTGGCCAGTGCAAAGAGAAAAGATTAGCAGAGTGGTACGGGATGCAGATTTTTTTCAAATTTTCTCATTCTTATTTCCCACTTTGCACAAAGTTATGTTTTAAGGCCATAGCCACCAGAGCTGGTTTTGTACATCGCTAGAACACCGCTTACATAATTTTGGGATGGTTTAAAAATAGAAGCTGACTTCAGTCAGAGAAGCTGCAGCAGAGGGGCCTGAGCCAGGGGGGAGGTGATACTGGTGAGACGACAAGGCTGGAGAGGAAGAGTGGAGGACGCCGAGCACTTAGGCCAGCTCAGGAGTGAAGCCGGGGAAGGGGCCTGCAGAGCAGCATTTCGCAGTCTGCCCACAGTGCGAACCCCTGGGCTCCAGAGGGGCAGAAATCAAGAGGGCAGTGAAACACAGGCCTATGGGGAATGTAAAGAGTGTGTGAGAAGAGAAAGAGGTCTGTGTGATATGGGTATACCAAAGTGACGACAAACAGGGATGTTCAGTTACTTCTGTAAATTTATATTTTTTTCAGAAATATGACTTCCGAGTGGCAGTGTATTTACCTTAAAGGCTCTTGATTTTTGTATTGGGGTGACGGGGGCGGGGAGGAGRAGGAGCGAAGTACTAGCTTTAGAGTACTAGCTAGTTCTCACAGAAACTCCCGCAAGCTTTAATTAGTCAGTTTTACGGAATGTATAAGTAATGTCCTTAAAAAAAAAAATTTAAAATCCATTTAAAATCTCTTCTTTAGACAGTGGGACCTGGTTTTAGAGAGTCTAATATTGTGAACTTGGAAAGAGTTAAACTTTATCTAGGTTTGAGGGGAATTGTTACTCAAAAGTTGGAGCAGGGAAAWTGGACCTAATTCATCCTCCTTTTTCCATTTTCTAATATATCAAATTCTGTGGACAAGAGGAGAGGGACTTCAGCCTTTAGAGATTCTTGCTCTAAGCTGACTGGCAGTACTTACAGTTGCACCACCAGAAAGCAATAAAATGAATACACAGAGCAGCTCTAACAGAAAGCAGATGTCTTGGTTTTGTAATTAAATAGAAAGGAGAAGGCAATAAGAAAACTAATGACAACTGACTGTGCGTTTGAAAAAAGTGTATTCTCTTGCCTTAAAACTGAACAGAAAAACTCATGCTAGCGAAACTGAAAGGTACGCTTAACAGCACTTAGATTGGAATTTGGGGTTGTACTTTATTTGAATGCATCAAGCTAAGAGCCCTGCAAGTTAGAATTGACAGATCTGCTCATTGCCTTCTCTTGGATGGCTGTAAATCAGTTATATCTGATTCAACTGAGCAATGAATGTGTGAAAACTGGGATTTTTTTTTCTTCTGCCCATGTACATTTTGTATTGGGAGGGCACTGGTATTACAGAGACTGTTATCTGCAGAGCACATCTTAGTGTATTTGAAAATTACAAAATGAGAACAAATTTGAGATCTTTTAACCTATATTCAGTCTATATCTGACTCTAAACCAAAACTATGTGGCATCTTTGTTCACTAATTGTACTACATGGAGTTTTTCTGCTGGTAATGGCTCAAAGGCAAAGTAACGGGCTTTAGGAACATGTATTATAAGCATTCTATTAGCATAAATACATGTGTGTGCTTCGAGCAGTGGTGGTGCTYCAGCAGGGTGCACTCTGTCCCCTTCCTCCCCTGCGGCGCTGCGGCAGGTGAGCGCTGCGGGGCTGGGACGGAGGCCGCAGAGCTGGCATCTCGCAGGGCGCCCTCCTTGTTTTTGTTRGAAAGAAAGTTAATGGCCGTGCTTAAAGCCAGGTCCACTGCAGTGGTGCAAAGGGAAGAAAGCAGCTGCGTGTCATCTTTTAATTTTCCTTTTTGGTATCATTTCTCTGCCAGGACTGTCTGAAGAAACTTGATGCTCTGACTCAAGTGTTAACCTCCTTGTTTGCCCTGGTTTGATCAGCAAAAAGTCTGATTTGGTATAAAATACTTTAAAGAAAGTGGTCAGTACTCAGCCTTTTAAATATCTATAGGTGAATCTGAGCACAGATGGCTGTGGAGAAGCTGCTTAGGAGAAGAAATTGTTGGGGTTTTAGTCAGTTAGGAGCTTGTCAGTGCTGTTTTATATATGTACAAAGCTCAGAAGTCCTGTGTTTTCCTGACTGTGCGTCAGGATGTGAAATATTACTCTTTGTACTGTCTTGATCCCTGTGGTGTTYTTCAGTGAAATACTATACTTTCCTCACTCCCTCTATGCTGGTTTGAGTTACGCAGAAGGAAATCTTATTCTGTGAATAAACCTGCAGGATATTGCYAAGGAAGAAATGCTAAACCTACTACAGTAATCCTGATAGTCTCTTTGCTGAAGACCAGGTAGAATTCTTGCAGCAGCCCAAAGTAAAGGCAGATGGGGAACTTGCACACTATATATACTAGGCTCAACACCCCTTCCT
>NW_028187188.1:513046-518935 GCF_003343005.1 Rhea americana | reverse complement strand
CCCTATTTTCCTGAACTTTCATGATTTTGGCATGTTTCTGGTGCAGAGTGTTCATACAGCTGCAGTAAAGGTGAAAATTAAGTGGCTGCACTATTGTTCCTTCTCACATAACCCTTTAATGTATTCACACATGGACRTATGCTGGGTTGTGCACCTAGTAGGTTAACCAACCTTCTGCTGCTTGCCTGCAGCTGTCATGCTTTTGACTGAAAACTGGTGTCAAATTACTTAATTTCAACTGAATTGAAAAATACAATATGTGAAGTAACATCTGATAACTCTGCAGTGAAACTTACCTGCCTCTCAAATTAGATATAATATTTGCTTTACTATTTGCCCCAGCACCTTTCAAGTGAAATGCTATTCTGTATAATCATGTATCCCTAGCAACAAAGAATCTTTTTTCGTGTTGCAAGCAAGACTGGGAATAGGATATGTGTGGTTTGAAACACTTCTTGGTCAATCTACTGCTGAAAACTACATGTAAACATTACAAGGAAGGCACAACTACAAGTATTGCTACGCATTCTATTCTTAAATATGATCTCTRTGGAAGAAAATTTTGAATATGTACTTGTTTATGGGCAGAAAACCTATGTTTGAAGAAGTACTATTATGCAAGTTCTTTGTGCTGCTGTAGTACTCTGGAGAAATGTTCAAATATTCTTCTGCACCCTGCTTAAAAAAAAAAAGTGACCAACCATAGTAAGATTAAACTGTCTTATGAGATGTCTGTGGAGAATGGAGCCTGTTTTCTTCTGATGTGTTTTGTAGATAATGAGGTGAACTTCCATCTTTTTACTACTCATTGGAATAATTTAATGGATTTAAATGAAATTATTGAGACTTAATTGAGAAAATGTGTTGCATCTTCTCTCCCCATGTGCCTAGGATGTGAAGAGTTTTCTTGTTACACAGAAGCAGAATAGGACTTGAAGCCAACCTCAGGATTGCAAGATTGCAGGGTATGCATGCTGTTTTGCTTTTGGCTCTAGCAGCAGAACTGCAGTGAGATTTCGGCAAAGTGCTTTCTACTTTTTTTAGGCTCCGCAAAAGTTTTTCATAATTGCCAGCAAATTCCAGAGTTAATCCTGGTGAGAAGTATGTGTTTCCTAGTGAGCATCTCTCTCCTGTCAGTAGGAATTATTTGCTTGCATTCCTATGTGCTTCAGCCTCGTAGCAGGCTGTGCTTAGGCAAGTAAGGCCAAGTGTGACTGTAGGGGGTTAGGCTAGTGGTCTACCTAGCTCARTATTTTTGTCTCAAATAACACATGTAGAGTTTGTGTTGGGAAAAAGAAGTTCAATGAACAGAGCGTTGAGTGACCTCTTCCTGGCTATTTTCTCCCAGGAATCAGTGGTTTAAAAGCTTCCTGAGCTAGAATATGAATCAAAATCACTGTTCAATAGCTATAGATCCTCCCTTAATCTAATCCTTTTTCTGAACACCATTAAACTTCCACAGTATCCTGTGGCAAAGATCATGATTCCATCCTGATTCTTTTCTTCTAAGTAGGTTGTGTCCCTTGTTTGTTTCATTCAGTGGCTTGGAAGACAACAGGATAGTTTTCCATTTTGGGGCATGGAGAAGGCAGAGAACTGTTTTATTTATTTATTTATTTTTAACTCTCAGAACAAAAATAGAGCTTGCTACTCTTAATAGCCTTTCTAGAAGCTTGACAATCCTAGTGTTTTAGATGCTTCAGCTTAGTGTACTACAGTCTCACTTCTCAATCTGTAAATTGAGATGAGCTCAATCTGGCTTGAAGACCTTAGGGTCGACCGTAACTCATCTCGTGCACCCAGTGAGGTTGTATCTTACTATTATGAAGCATCAACTTCTGGTGAATGGTCAGGCTGCTCGACTTGATTACATTTAATAAAGCAAATGGATTTGGACTAGACTTGCAGCTGATGTACAGGGCTGTAAGTTATATCTGTACACAGGCTCAAACTTTCATTATAGTTTTCCATGTTCATTCTGTTGAAAACTGTATTAAGCTATTCATAAAAGCATGTCTTGTACCTCTCTATAAATAAATAAAAAAAAACCATTTTGCCATTTCCAAACATAACTTAGATTTTTATAATCATATAGCTTTTTTTTCTCCTCACCTTTGTGGAGGTGTGGTGATTTTTTTTTTTTGTTTTTTATTTTTTGGGTTTTTGCTACCCTTGGCTGTGTAAGAAAGGGGGAGAGCCTGTTATTGAAGGTGACTTGGAAACTTGTACAACTTGAGATAAAGTTTCAGATAGTCACACACTTCTCTGGCAAGCTGTAAAAACGGTCTTGATACAGTTAAGATGACCTTTTTTTGGCTTACTTGGTGTATCACAGGAGACTTTTCAAATCCATCTCTCRTAATTTATAGACAGTTAAAGCTGTTGAAACACAGACTTTCTTGACTAGGAGCTCTGGGTCTCCATCTAGGCTTTATTTCTTTTAATACAGCCAAGCTTGTGATGATTCCCTTTGAAGAAAGTGGGCTTGTGATATGGTTTAAATTTGCAGTCGTGGCTCTTCAAATCAGAAACGGAAGTTTTCATTCCCAGATAGCACAGATAAGCTTCTGGATGAGCTGGCTGGGCAGTACATGCCRTCCTTTGCTCAGCTGGAATCGCACACTTGTGGGAGGAAATGGCAGGGATACGAGGGGTAGCGGGGAGCTTTGGGGTACTGCAGTGAGGGATAAGGAAGCTAATTGACCTGGCTGGGCCGCAAGAGGCCGCAGGGCATGAGGAGGGAGTAGCCACGGTGAGGCAGGCGGTGTGGGACGGAGGTGGGTGCGTTCTTTGCTTTTGCGTGCTCTCTGCTGTCACTTGAGCTTTCAGTAAGGTTTTAAACAGCAGGCTGCTAAAACAGTGTCCTGTATACAGATGCAGAGGTGAGTAGCTGATGGTGGTGCTGGGGAGGAAGTGATGTCCAGGGCYGGTGTTTTGAAGACTAATGTTTCATTGCTGGGGATGTGTTTGGCCCTTTTTGGACAGTCCTGTTTTAGGYGTTGATGACAGTTCCCTTTTCTACGGTTGCAATCTGTTTTGCGTGAGCAGMTAGCATGGGGGTTGAAGTGGTGTGTTTTGGGCACCTGCGTTGGAGATGCCGYTTATCTGCTTTCTGTGGGGGACTTAGCTCCTTCAGGGCTTTGTCTAACAGCCTGACCTTTCCATGAAGAGCCTGGGATTTGTGCTGAAGCATTTCAGCATGCATGTGTTAGGGCTGGCCATCGGATGGGCTTTGATTTCTGGCTCAGTGTTCAGAGTCAGCCTCCAAATGGATACTGAGAAAGCAGTAATAATATAGTTGTGGTGTAGGTGTCTTCACGCTTTGTGTGTTACACACCTGTTTTGGTGATTTTTCTTTTTAATTGGATTCAAGGGCACTTGGACCAGTCTTTAAACCAGACAAGACTTTAAGATTTAATGTATAAAGCATTTTCCTTCTGGTTAAAATGGAAAGAGTGTGTCTAAAAATGCACTATTAGTAACTTAGTTATTTTAATCTGAGGCATTCCTGGGGGAAAAACCCACCTATCTGTTTTTGCAGAGGATATATGTATTACAAGAGACTCCACATTGCATTTTTTTTCATGTGTGAATGAGAGGTAGTGATGGGGGTGGATATTGTGGGTGTTTTAAGATGCTTGTATTTACTGTATACAGCCAGGTGACCTAGGGCCTGTCTGTGCCCCTTCTGGAAGCACGTATGATACTGTGTTTTTCCTTTTGTGTGTAGAATTTTTATAAAATGCAATGCAAGCACAAGCATGTGTCTTTAAGCTAACTATGTGTAGTTATTTTAACCTGGATTTCTACATGCACAATTCCTGTTGGATCTTTTTTCCCCATTGGCATCGTGTGTCTGTAAGGCCTGCAATATTGTGTCCTTAACTGAAGATGGTTTAGAAAAACAAAAACCTGTCAACATTTGGGTATCAGCAGAGGGCACTGGYTGATGACTGTGATTGTATGAAATTTGTGTGCAAAATATTTGATAACATGATTTTTTTAACCTAGTGAAGAACTGTATATTCCTTTTTATTGTTGAGCTACGATTTATAGAACTACTTGTGGTGTGAAGCTAAAATTGCTGGTTATGTATGTACAAGGAAGTAGGAATCCTGCTTTGAAGCTGTTGAAATCATTTCTGAGAACTTTTGAAGTTGTCATTTCTTCTTCCTCCCACCTCACTGTACAAAAACACTTCTGGCCTCTTTTGCAAAAGAAAAATAATTAGGATACTTAACTGCTTACACAGGTCTTAAAAGAAAATGTGCTATGTGCCAATGTGAATCTGTGCACTGCGTTGTGGGGAAACCACAAGGAAAACCAGAGTCTGATA
Source organism: Rhea americana (assembly GCF_003343005.1). Lineage (NCBI taxonomy): Eukaryota > Metazoa > Chordata > Aves > Rheiformes > Rheidae > Rhea > Rhea americana. The sequence continues at coordinate 514,599 of NW_028187188.1, read as the reverse complement.
TTGAAGCAATATTCTGTTTGGTGCCTTCAAATTAGGGTATATGTGGTTTGCTTTCTAGCCAGTACTTGAGAGAGGGAAAAAAAAAAAAAGGAATGAAAGATGGACAGCTGGACCTTTAGAGATGTACTCTGGCTCATGCTGCGTACTTTTCCCTTCTTTTTGCTTTATGGAGCTCTCTGGAAATGGCCACAGTATCTGCTGTCCTTAAATGCTTAGCCTAGTGTTCTGTGTGTGTGTGTTTTCTTTTTTTGCTTTTTTTGAGGCGCTTTCCACAATATTCAAGAAAAAAGAGCATTATTGAAGTAGGATAGAGATACTGAAAAACATGTATGGGTTTCTAAACCTTGGGTATGATTGGTACTTCARTGTTGGGAGAGGAGGTGCTTAGCCTGCTCTTTTGGGCTTTGTGTGGGAATAATGTGGGGGGAATAATGCACTTGAGGTTTTGCCTGGAATAGAGAAAATGGGTGTAACAAGTTCTAGAGACTGTTCTGCTTTCCATCACGATGGTGAGACATTGTCTTTGAGTTTGATGCTTGTCTTAAAGTYACCTTGGAGGAGAAAGAAAGCTCTAGAGACCATAACTTCTGTTATGAAGTACAGAAACATTCAGTAACAAAGTTATGAAATGTTGGCTTTAGTGTTTTTTAAATTTCTTACTGATTCTTTTAAAGTAGAATTTTCTCCTAGGTTGTGTGATGTTTAAACAGCTTTCTTGATTCATGTGGACCACATTGCCAAAACTGGTGGTAAATGYGAATTTAGTACTTTAACCAGTTTTTCTTAGTGGGTGGCCCAGGAGAGAGGTGCAAAGTGGTGGATAGTACCATGGCAAAATAATGAGTGAGGTTGTCTACTGCCTGCACAGAGTAACTGCCAGAAAAATGGCAAAATTTAATGTATTTGTATGTGGAACATCCCTGTTTGAGCTGTGCAAGTTTAAAAAAGTCCCCCGTTTCTAATGGTCGAATTGTGAAATGAACAACTACGTACATATTGCCAAGCTCTCAGTAAGCCCACAAACTCCTGAAAAACATGATTATCCAGTAGAAAGGCATATGCAAAAAAAAAAAAAAAGTATTTGCATTCATAATTCGTACTCACTACTTTTTCTTTCTTATTTCAGTTCCTTGGCATAGCATTTCTTGGGATTGGATTGTGGGCATGGAATGAAAAGGTAAGTGAATATTGCGCTAAAGTCTCCCTCTCCACACACAATTTCTACTGAAACAAAGTCGAGCTTCACTGTCAAATAAAGCCTTGACTTGGCCTACCTCGAGGAATATGCTTGGCATTTTGCCCAAAAATGCTTTGGCAAGAAATTGTGGCTGACACTCGCACATAAAGCAGCCATTTCCGTCCGTGCACGCTCAGACCGCAGAGCCGGCACTAGATGGCTTGCCCCAAGCAGTACTGGCGTACGGCTCCGCTGCACGTGTCCTGGGAATCGGGAGGGAGCCTCCACGTCCTGCAGGCCTCTTCCTGAGAGTGGCTGCTCTGGCTGCCTTGTCTGAACATAACATGGTAGTTGTTGTTGTTTCTCTTAAAATACA